>NC_056736.1:798787097-798857097 GCF_019279795.1 Protopterus annectens | reverse complement strand
GATGTTGCTTGTGGTCACAAGCAATTTCATCTGCTTTGAGACACAGGAACTAAGTAATTATACACAGACACACAATCATAAACACAGACACACGCACACACACACACACACACACACACACACACACACACACACACACACACACACACACACACACATATGCACACACACACGCACACAAATACTACTGTAATTGCAAAGGGTGCAATTGACAATTTCACAGCTGGCAATTTTCCAATGGCAGCATTTCCATTTGAAACATCCAAGTTCCAAAGTAAAATGGCACACATGGCAAATGGCAGTCTCAAGAAATACTTGCATGTGCGTGAAGTTTCACACAGCAAAATATTGTGCTTTGAGTGTGAATGTCCAGGAAGCTTTACTCTCAGCCAATCCTGAGCTCTGATGCAACACTGACTTTTAAAAGTCGGTATTGCCTTTGCAGTCAAATCTGAGCACTGTATTACTCCTGAATTGCTACTAAAAAGAGACACCTGTGTCCAGTGGGCTGTGTGTGGTCTAAACTGTAGCAATTGCTTGCTACATTGTAGCAAGCAGTTTGCTACAGTTTGAAATAAAAAAAAAACCTCTCTGCAGACAGGTTGTAAACTGTAGCAACTGTCTGATTTGTAGCAAACAGTTTGGTACAGTTTGTAAGGATATGTTTTTTTTTTTTTTTGTAACTAAAATAGGATCACCATAATGGTCTATGCAAAAAGGGTATAAACTGTAGTACCTGTTTGCTACATCTGTAGCAAGCAGTTTGCTACATTTTATAAGAATGTTTTTCTTTATTTTTTTTAAGTAAAACCAAAGTGCCATAGATCTCCGTGCAAGCAGGGTATAAACTAGCAAACAGTTGCTGCAGTTTTACACTGCCTGCATGAAGCACTACATCTCTCAAGTTTTAGTTTTAAAAATAAAAAAAGTAAGAGAGAGAAAGAGAGAGAGAGAGAGAGAGAGAGAGAGAGAGAGAGATTTATCATATTTACTCAAACTGTTGCAAACTATCTAGCAAGCATGTTACTTCAGTTTAGATACGCACTCACAAAGAACCACACACACTCACATACACACACACACACACACACACACACACACACACACACACACACACACACACACACACGCATACTTCTTTAATTGCAAAGGGCACAATTGGCAATTTCACAGTTGGCAATCTTTCAATGGCCAAAACCCCAAAACGGTGAACAAGCAGAGTGTACCAGATGAAAAAATGGAGACCACATAAAATGCTAGAATCTTTTATTCACACAATAAGCACTTTCATCCTTGAAACTTTCAATGGCAGCATTTGTCTTTAAAACATCCATGTTTCAAAGTAAAATGGCGCACATAGCAAATGGCATACCCAAGAAATACTTGAATTTGTGTGAAGCTTCATACAACAAAATATGGTGCTTTGAGTATGAATCTCCAGGAAGCTTTACTCTCAACCAACCTGGATCTCTAATGCAATACTGACTTTTAAAAAATGGTATTGCATTTGTAGTCAGGTCTGAGCACTGTAGTGCTCTGTGTGTGGTCTTAACTGTGGCAACAATTGCTTGTAGCAAGTGGTTTGTTATAGATTAAAATTTAAAAAAAATCTCTATTTTTAACTAAAGCCTGGGCAGTGTGGACTCTCTGCAGGAAGGGTGTAAATTGTAGCAACTGTTTGAATTGTAGCAAACAGTTTGGTACAGTTTATAAGAAGGAAATGCTTTTTTAACTAAAATAGGATCACCATAGTGCTCCATGCAGGAAGGGTATAAACTAGCAGATATTTATTATTTATTTATTTTATTTTACTTTTGTTAACCGGGAAAGTCCGACTGGACACAGGTCCTTTTTCGGCTGAGTCCCAGATACAGTACAGGTTAGGATTTCATTACATCTAATACAATCAGCATGCAATAGTAATGCAATACAATCCAGCATGCATCAAATATTAACTTCATTTTAACAGTACAATATTCAGGTATATTATAGACTCATTTCAGCATGCGGTAGGCAGGGCCATGCATTTTGGTAGTTCATTTCAGCATGTGGCAGGCAGAGTTTTACATTTTTGGTATTTGGTTAATAAGCAGTACAATGTCAAATATTAACTTCTTGCTATTAGGACTCCATACAAGTTTGTTTCAGAGTTATTTCAGTATATTGTTGGCAGAATTTTACAATTACTGGCAGTACGTAAATCTTCAGTACAATGAGAGTCTGATATTAGTATAGTATTGGGAAAAACAGTACAAGAGTTTTATGTAGCAGTGGTGGATGTATGTTGTGTATCTAGTAGTTTGATGGATTAGAAGTCACATGGTATATGAGAGAAAAGGAACAAAAGGTTTTAGTAGGAGTACATTAAGAAAAGTCTGTGTGCTTGGAGTAATCAGGTCTAACTTGCATAACTAGAGGTAGTAATAGGTGATTATCAACAGATGCATTCCTGCATTTACAAACAGTGCAGTGGGTTGGTTTAACCTGGGGAGACACAAGAGCAGAGCCAGTTGTTTGTAAAGTGGCTTTTGAGGAGATTTTTAAATTGAAGGGGAGAGCTTGTAGCAGTGATGTAATTTGGGAGTTGATTCCAAACTTTGGCTATGGTGCAGGAAAAGAGAGACTTACCTGCAAAATTTTTATGTTTGATGACATTTAAAAGGTTTTGGCTACTGGATCTTAAGGTTATTGTGGTTGTGTAGGGTTGAATTAGTTGCTGTAGTGATGGGATTTTGTTGGGCAGGTAGTACAGCTTGTGTGTTGTATAGAGTTGCTGAAGTATCAGTTGGTGGGGCAGCTCAAGCCAGTTGAGTTGCTTTAGGGCAAGACAGTGATGGGATCTATGAGAGGTCTCAGTAGCAAACTTGGCAATCTTGTTGTAAAAAGATTCCATTTTGGTGAGTTTGGAGTGGCGAAGATTTGTCATTACAGGGGTGGCATATAGTAGGACGGATAAGAGATGAGCCAGTTTATACCCTGCCTGCATGGAGCACTGCATCCCTCAGGTTCTGGTATTAAAAACAAAAAACAAAGAGAGAGAGAGAGAGAGAAAGAGGTTTGAATGCAATAGAAGAAGGTTGGGGGCAGGACACAGATACAGGACCTTAAGGGCTAGGCAAGGGGGCTGTCCTGTGTTGTGCATCTGACTACCTGGTAAGAAGGAGCATCCATTTCTTCCTTTTGTTTTTTCCTCTTCAGTGGAAGAGATGGGAGTGTGTGGATCTATAATAAGCTGATTGGTACAATGTTGTGATTGGCTTTTTTTTTTTTTTGCTCTTCAATTGAAGAGTTGGGGGGGGGTGAAGCACTGGTTCATGGTACCAGCACAGGACACTGGTTGAGCCAGCTATGCTTCTGGCCCAATGCCATAGTGTGCAATATTGGACACACAACAAAAATCCTTCTGCAGATTTCAGGAGTGTTTAAAATTAAATATCTAGACAATGCAAACTGTTACAGGTCATTTCCTGTCTGGGAGCTGCAGATGGGGTTCATCAGTCAAGGCTCTAAGGCATATTTGGCATCTCCAACAATACACAGTATCATATCATATATGGACTGCTTCCTGCTTACATGGCATTTATTTATTTAACTTTTTTTTTACCCTTCTGCTTCACTCTTCCAGCAGTCCCAGTGCCTCTATCCATTGCTGGGTTTGTCAGCATCTCCCACTTTTTCCAGACAATCTCTGTTCTATGGCTGAGGCTGGAAATGGTTCCTTAAGGCTGTGGGGAGGGAGTCATGCTGCTAACTGCTTCCTGTAGGGGATTTTTTTTCCATGTTTGACCTACCCCTTTGTATTCCTCAAATTCATTTGTTACTTCTAAGGCCTGTTTCCCCTCTATGAGCCATGCTTCACCACAGGGAATTCTCTCCCTGGTAGGAGGGGCATGCCCACCATCCCTGCCCAACACCTTAAATGTCTGAGCCTCTAATTGAACAAGGGTCACCTGGGCTGAAGTTTGGACTTTATTCCTATACATACAGGCCCTAGTAATATTCATTTAGTATTTGTTGACTGGACAGGTGGGCTGGTCTCCTGATCTTTTACAATCATGATCTTGGCTTACATAGTGGTTGAAGAACAAAATACACTTAGAGACATGTAAAGCAACACAGGAGATCATTGAACACTATTTACTTTGCAAAGGTGAGACAAAATACAAACAACATTCATATTTAATAAAGGTATACAATGTTAAGAATTAATGGTCATATATCATATTATATAGATTATATACACAATTTATGTTATGGATGACAGTGAAGATTATATCATTGCATAATACTTTAACTAGGATCTCCATAGTCCTCCATGCAGATAAGGTATAAACTGTAGCAACTGTTTGCTATATTTGTAGCAAGCAGTTTGCTACAGTTTATCCATGTCTCTGAAGCAATTGCACATGGATTCATTATCCATGTCTTTGAAGCAATTGCACATTCATTCAGTATTGATATGATTTATTTTTTATTTGTTTATTTTATTTATTTAGCATTTATTTACCGGAAAAGTCTGACTTGGAACAAAGCCAATTTTCAGTGGAGGCCCATGGAGAAATGCTCTGGATGCATGTCTTTGTGACATGGGAGGAAACTGGAACACCCGGAGGAAACCCACACGAATGCAGGGAGGACATGCAGACTCCATACAGAAGGCACTCCGGCCGAGAATCGAACTGTAGAACCTCTTGCTGTGAGGTGACAGTGTTACAGTGTGGTGAGGTGACAGAGCTACCATCTGGTGCACAGACAGGTTATAAATAATACTCTATTCATTTTAGGCCAGGTGACTGGAATGTCTTCCTAATGATATGCAGCAATGCCCCACTGTGCCAATTTCATAGTGCTGTTATAAAATCTTGTAGTGTAGTAAATGTATTTATTTCAGTGGGTAGGTGGTTCCATGTAACATGTCTGAGATGTCAGAAGGCTTCTTTCCTCAATGATTGTTTTGAAGCGAGCACATGCCAGAGTTCAGTTAGTAAATGACCATGGTTGCATAAACCAGTTCATACTTGGTGGCTAATTAAGATGTTGCTAATGAAAGCCTCAAATGGTAAAAAGAGTGTAAAAACCTGTTTATCTAGGATGTGTATGCACCAACCAACTAGTTGCCCTTGCAAGTAGTCCCCTCACATGGACCTTTGATATAGTTTTGATATGTGCCAAATGTGAAAATCATTAGAGCTGTCTGTGTGATGCACAGACAGGTTATAAATAATACCCTATTCATTTTAGGCCAGGTGACTGGAATGTCTTCCTAATGATGTATAATGGACTTTATTGACTGGGGGTTTGATGACAATGTATGTGCAATCAGTGGCTCCCAGGATCTCAAGAAAAAGGACAATATCACACAATACCAGCACGGCAGTGATGCTCTCTTCTGCAGCGCTTGAGAACTGGGTATACTACTCCACTATCTAGTACAGAATTCAAAAGTCTGATACATGCAATATTTCAAATGTGTCCCTATTTCATCATCGAAAGGTCCTGTACACAAGATGGTTAAAACTATAGATATCTTAAAATCCACAGGAAAGGGCAGCCCACAAATTATACTTGGTGTGACACAGTTCAACAATATCTTATAGACTGTCCCTGTCCACATCGAAATGGTCCAAAATCTGTTGGTCACTCAGGTGGTAGCATTTCAGGCACTGTCTGTACCTCCTCCACTTTTGCATCTGGCCACAATATAGGCCCTAGCTCCAACAGACTCTGTGAGCATGCTTCTGAGATACAGCTGCTGCAAATGAAAACATTTCTTCGCTCACACATATCACAGCTCTCAGTTTTTAAACTGTTATGCTCTAGGAGACAATGCAATTGTTTTATGCACTTTTGAACCTGCCTGCCATTTTGGGTTTTACTATTTGCATATAATATGTGCCTCATTTTCCATTTCAGTGTTTGCTATTTGACCATGAATATCTCTTGTAGATTAATGGACTGCCAGATACATTTTCAATAAATGTGAGTTTTACAAGAATAAATGTTTACTGTTGTTCATGCTAAGTCTGTTTTCAATGTGAGTGGTTTATTTTAATCATCAAATAGCTTTTACTGCTACAAAATGTTTAATAGATGTTTTACATTAAATGCAAATCTCTGATTATTGTAAAAGTAAAAGAGCAAAGTAGTATACATAATTGATAACTGGGGGAGAGATTTCCTAGTTATGGGATTCTGGTATGGCTGTCAGGGCCAGATCCATTGTCCTTCTCAGCACCTCATTTGACCATGGTCTGACTACAGATCTATGGCAAGCAAGGGGTAAAATTGTAAGACCACACTGTTTACGCTGACAGGGCATACTATGAGCTAATCTTGAAGAGTACTGCTTGGAAGTCCTGATGAGGGCGGGCCTGCCCCTCGGCGGCCAAGGGGAGTTCCGCGGGGCCATTACCTACAATGTGATCATTGACCATGAGCAGGAGTGGCAACCTCTGTGCCCATAGGAGATAGGAAAGGTTTAAACTATGTGATTATGCATTCACAGCCTGATGAGTGCACCTTGAGGAGTGCTATCATCCATGACCTGAACCACAACCATGACTGGGAGTGTCAGGCTGTGTACCCATAGGTCACAGTGAGGCTGTGTTTCCAACATTTTCAGTATTTTGAATTAGGACATTGTGTATCAGACAACCCTGCTTCCTGATCCTACCACATCCACACAAGCAATGGCCTCTGGAGGTAGAGCAGAGGGAATTCACAATGTTTGTCATGGAAGCATAGATAGAGGCAATATTTGACATGGGAGACCTCATCCAAGTTGTCTTCTCCCTATTCTCATTCTTCTTGTAATTGTCTATTTGTTGCCTGTTGTCCTGTTATCCATGAAGCAAATTAACCATCTGGTAGGGATAGCAGCTGGTTGTGCCTCAATCATTGATTTGTACAGCCAATCATTTGTGACAAGTGTTGCAGTCATTATCACGGAAGATCTTGGAAGCAGAATAGCGTCTGATCTCCTGTGTCTATTCCCTGTTGTGGGTATGTGCACCTCAAAGGTAGTGCATAATCCAAGTGATTTATGTGCTGTGGATACCAGTAGAGACTATGAGACCCTATCATATAAAAGCTGATTTACCTGCCTTGGTTTGTCTGCATGTACAGCCCGTGCCATTACTGAAAAATCTCTTATGCTGGATGTAGGTTACCCTTCCCTCCTGAGTGTCACCAACAGTGTCACTGTGTTATCAGACCACGTCTTCTGAAAGCAGCCATCATTGTATGCCAGAGGTGATGTGCTGACATCTTTGTCTTATTTTTTCCTATGGAGCTCAACCCTGCCATCACAGGTGCTCTACTGACATCCTATGGAATTGGGCCCCCTACCATTGGAACCTATAGAAGTAGGAGCAAACATCACAACATTGACTTCCCACAAATGTATTTCTATATATCGCTTGGCATGGATAGTCCTACACATTAAAATACAGGTACAGCATTTGTTTATAGACATCCCTTGTAATGCAGGTTGCTGCAGTAGCAAACCAGAAGTGCCCCGAAAGACAGATATGGAGGTGTGCCATGGTCAGCCTTCTCCTTCACATGTACTGGAGTGTTGCATATTGTTCTATAGAGGATATTACTTATTTACTATGTCATCGGTTGTCACACAGGTACTTTGTGCCATCACCACTCCCACAAATAACTCATCCCTGTGCATAGTGGGCCTCTCCTCCTGAACAGTGAGTGACAACAAAAAATTCTCTGCCTCAGTAGGGCAGAGGATTGAGTAGTCCACACCCTGTGGAGGACCTGTCTGCTTGCAATGTTCTTCTCCTTGTCATCTGCAGGGGTTATTAAATTAGTGACTTTCTGTTAGACCTGCTGCAAGGATATGTTATAGCTGTGCACTGCATTCACATCCTGTGCAGCTTTCTGCCAAATTTGGTCCTGATGCTGCTTGTTTGCAGCAGCTTTGCCCAAAAAGCTCCTTCTATATATGTGGTGGGCTTACAATAGCTCTTCATTCTCTTGGGTCATGAATTTTTCTAGGCAATGCACTCCTTGGATAGGCATGCCACTATATGTATACCTGTGGACATATACATGTGTATAATATATACAGTATATTGTGGGATGACCATATTTCTGCCCCCTCCCCATTTATGCATTGGCTTATTTTGCATAATGGATACTGTGCAAAATTTACCCATCCTCCCAGTTTCTGTACTGTACCTATGTGTATAGGCTTTTACTCTCATATTTGCACCTATTTATTAGCCACTTTTCTATTTATCAGCTATCGCTAATGGTATGCACAGACTTTCCTCTCCACAATATACCCATGCCTTAACATGTGGACCTGGAACACCAATCCCCCTATTTCACATCATTCACAATGTTTCCATTGCACACAGTAGCCCACAAAAACCAGAGGCAGAGAGTGCAGTGCCATTCAATCATCCTGTACTTCCAGTGACACATACTGACACAATGTCTGTCTCAATGACATCCACACGTTTTATCTTTGTTTGTTTGTTTTTGTTGATGTACTTTACCATGTGGGTCTCCTTCCTAAAATCTCTATACCCTTCCTTAACTCTGTGAAGCTGCAAGTGTATGGAATCTGTATTGAAATTCCTCTGTTCTACAGTTCTACATCATTAAGAAAGCTTAAACAACATGGTGGTAGCCCTTTACAACAAACTAGCAAGTTAGAATTATCATGGTGGTTATGCAAATGACTGCCCAATGCCACTATTTCTGAATAGCTACCACAGCCCATTTCCCTATTCAGACATGTTTATGGTAGCCATGTAGGTCACAGTGCCTGCAATGTATGTGGCCAGTAGCTCTTGCATACAGCATGTGTATGCTGTAGCACCATAGCACTGTACTATAAAGATAATAAAGCATTACTCTGCAGAAGCTGTATTGCACACCCCATGATATAAAACATGCATCCATTTCTGCAAGGATACATTTTTTTTCTCTACCAGTTGACCTGAGTGGCTGGATATTACTACTTTAGTTTCTGCAGAATGCAGGACTCCAGCCTGGTACATTATGGACAGCAAGATTTTCTTGTTCATCCTACACAGGATCTTACAGAAGTGCTTGATAGGGTAGCATGATGGTTCCTTGTGAAAAGGGGATACTTAGCATCACCCATTCAGTTGACTAATGCCAGCATTGCTACAGTGGCCAAAAATTGTGCCACCCTGACTGGCTGTGAGAGTAGAAGCTGAATTTAGACAGAAAGGGACATAGCAGTGGCGGCTGGTGACTTCAAATCACAGGGGGGCTGCAGGAGACAGCTGAATGGGTGGGGTCAAGGGGAGGGGGTGTGGTCAACCAGAAAGGGGAGGAGCTATGCACAAAACCACAAAAAACTTTAATTAAATCGCTGCCCTGGGTGGCAACATCATTATGAAAGTCCAATCAAGACAAAAATAAGTGTAGAAGAATAAAATTTCAATGCATTGGCTGCATGACAGCTTACTTAATATCTCGATGGAAACAAAAGGTTGTGAGGCATGAAAAAATAAATTACTTTTTAAATACATTACTGGAATGCCAGTCAAAATCAAGTATAAGAAAAACCAGAAGCACTCAACTCAAACCACTTCTCCTTGCACTGCAGTCCTAATTATAATATATTCAGCTTTATTAAAGTACCAAGTAACATGCTGAAAGTAGAAATCTATGTGATGCCCCACTTGTAAAATGTTTCTTATCCAAAAGACCTGCTGCCTGACAACTTGTTTCATGGGAAAACATGATAAAAGTAAAAATGAAAAGCAAACAAGAAACAAGCTCAAGATACATTGCTTAAAGGATTACTGTACAGGTTATGGACCACACATGATTGGCATTCTGTTTAGTTTACGGGTAAAGTCTGTAGAGATAACTGGAAGTCTCCAACAAGTGTAATGAGCTTTTAAAATAATGGAATCCTGTCCTTTAATACCCAAGGCTTATACATTATCTAGTCAAGTATTCTCTGCATGGCAACAACAGAAAGGCTTTCAATGTTGGCAATTCTTTAACAGTATGCTTATTAAAGCTTACTTGCATCTTACGATCTCAGACAAGCTTACCTTATGGTCATTAAAGCATTGCTACTTAAAAACAGAGCAACAGGCACTTTGTAATAAGCATAAATCAACAGTACAAAAATATGACAGAAACCAGACCATTCTGCAAAATCAAGGACAGATGAAAAGCCACTGTAGTACTTATGCAGTGTGTCCTCCCCATCCAAGGTAGATACAACTACTCCTTGCCTTGCTTGGGACATCCAATGGGGAGGGTGCAACAAGCATGTCACAATTTGAAATCTCTGGGCTGACTGTGATGGCCCTGACACATTTGTCATACCTCTCAACCTCAAGAGCAAGAAATCTGGACAAAGCCATACACAGAAGTGGGACAAAGGCCCAACAATAAGGACATTTTTTAAATATGCTCTAATAAACTTAGAAAGATAATAGAATAGGTCTTGCATTAGTATGAATTTTCTGAAGGGTATAAAATCTGAAACTCAAATGTCTGTCATTTTCTAACTTCAGTCTTTATTGATGTCACTAATTTGCCAAAAACACAATTTTATGAAAAATGGACAAAAGATGCAAAAATATAAAATAGACACAAAATACAGTAGCTACCTGTCAAAGAAGGACACTTTAATATTAGTACTGCTACCTTGAGCAGCTGACAAAATATAAAAGAATCTACATGCATTTCAAGTAATCTATAACTTTGATTATTACAGTTATTTCTTAATTGTAAACCCTCCATGTTTTCTTCCAAAATTGCTATTTTGCGGAGGGATTATAAGGGGGAAGAGCAACATTTTGAGCCAAAAATTGGGGACAGTTGAGAGGTTGGCTATGCCTAATTCTATAAAGCAATTTATTTGCATGTACCTCTCAACCTGTTAATGCAGTAAATCTGAACAAGGCCAAATATATTGGGGGCACATATAAACAATACTAAAAATTGCTCTTGTATAAATTGAGACAGTTGATAGAACAGCTCTTACTTTAACATGCACTATTATAATATTTAATTTATAATTGCCCTTGCAACTCACATTCATTGAAACAGCATTGAAACCCACATTCAAAGAAAATACATTTTGCCAGTGGCAGATAAAGATTAATTTTGGGCTGTTTTCGAATCATAGGCTCCTTGCATATGAAACATACATGTTAAACATACAAGTTATAATATTTAACACTTCTGAAGGTTATGAAGTCTGAAACTTAGAGTGACTTCTGGCAAATCATTTAGGAATTAAAAAAGAAGCAAAAATCTATTCATTCTTTGAAAATCTGGACAGTTGGGAGGTATAGTTCAGCTGGGCCTGTCTGAATTTGCTGCCCTTCCCCCCTGACAAAATAATGGTTGAATGGAGCCTCTGCAGCCATTCCAATGAACCATTATACTTGGCTATTTCACTCCATTTACCATAAACACTAATGTGCATACTGCTTTACTTCTATGATGAGTTGGACTTCATTTGAAAGTTTTATTTTGTATTTTACAGCACAAACACTAAGTCATCTGTTAAACAAAGCAATGCAGTCTCACAATGAAAACTTAGCATTAAAACTTCTCTGCCCTTGCAACTCACATTCATTGAAACAGCATTGAAACCCACATTCAAAGAAAATACATTTTGCCAGTGGCAGATAAAGATTAATTTTGGGCTGTTTTCGAATCATAGGCTCCTTGCATATGAAACATACATGTGCTCTTTGATACACCTTCCTCATTGTACTAAAATTATATTCCTTGTACAATACAGTACACTTGTTACAGGGTGTTTTAAATTTGTTTGGAACATTATTTCCAGTAAGCAATGAAACAAACTATATGCACCCATAATGGCAAAACTGCCCAGTTGAGAACATTTATCATAAAAAGTCTACTCAGACTTCCACAGTCCACCATTATTAGTAAATATACACAATTCTACAGTCCACCATTATTAGTAAATATGCACAATTCCACAGTCCACCATTATCAGTAAATATGCACAATTCCACAGTCCACCATTATCAGTAAATATGCACAATTCTACAGTCCACCTTTATCAGTAAATATGCACAATTCTACAGTCCATTATCAGTAAATATGCACAATCTCTGAAGTCAGTCATCTAAATAATTCCACATTAAAGAAATCTGTAACTAATGAAGCGGTTGCTGCTAGCAATCACCTTTATATTTCATGGTTTCATCAAAAATAAAGTGTCTGTTGCCCTCAGGAATAAATTGCCTATATTACATTAAAAAATGATAAGCTAGTAATAATATTGCAAGAGGAAATGGATGGCAAACTGATAAGACTCATAGTTAGTATCTTCACCAAGGAGAACATTCTCAGTACGGCAGCATCTACCCCTTGTGGGAGTAGAACCCACAACCTTCTGCATCAAAAGCAAGTACACAGCCTGTTGTGCTATAGTATTAAATTGGCAAAGCACTAAACTTCTATTCCTCTGCAGCTCTCAGTTCCTTGTAAAATCTACTCAATACTCAACTGCATCTCAACTTCGCAGCTCAAGAAAACTGGAAAAAGTCAAAATGTATTGGGGGGGGTCAAAAGCCCCAAAACAGGGACACATTAAACATTGCTTGTATAATCTTGGAAAGGTGCTAGAATAAAATGTTGTGTTGCCACCATATATTTTACTGCCAAGGTCCCTGAGCAAAAAACAGTCAGAGTAACATACCACTACATCAGCTGCTTTGTAAAAGAGAGGAAGACTAAAACTTAAATGGCTATCATTTAGTGAATTCAGTTCTCACCATAGCTGTCAACCTCTTAGTACAAAACACCTGGACAAACCCAGTAATGAGGGAATACAGCCCTCAAACTTATTCAGTGAATTCAGTTCTTGCCATAGCTGTCAACCTTAGCACAAAACCTGGCCAATAATGGGGGAATACAGTCCCAAAAATAGGGACAAATTTAAAATATTCATCTTATAAACTTCGAAAATTGCTAAAAAAAAAAAGGTTGTGCTACTATGTATTCTGAAGAACATGAAGTTGGAAATTCAAATGCCCGTCAGTTTTACTGCGGACAGAACAAAAACAATTTTCAGCAGAGACGCAGGGATTAAAACTGCAGACACATCTTTGTAAAATGGCAGGGCACCAGAGCAAATCCACGGAGGAGATGCAGACAGAAGCCACCCCAACCAAGAATCAAACCAGAAAACCTATAGCTGTGAGGCAACAATACTATCACTGCACCATCAATTATGCAAGGAATTAAGCATTCAGAAACCTGAAGTCTGAAATTCAAATGCCTGTCAATTTTACTGCGGACAGAACAAAAACAATTTTCAGCAGAGACGCAGGGATTAAAACTGCAGACACATCTTTGTAAAATGGCAGGGCACCAGAGCAAATCCACACAAACACAGGCAGGAGATGCAGACTCCACACAGAAGCCACCCCAACCAAGAATCAAACCAGAAAACCTATAGCTGTGAGGCAACAATACTACCACCGCACCATCAATTATGCAAAGAATTAAACATTCAGAAACCTGAAGTCTGAAATTCAAATGCCTGTCAATTTTACTGCGGACAGAACAAAACCAATTTTCAGCAGGGATTAAAACTGCAGACACGTCTTTGTAAAATGGCAGGGCACCAGAGCAAATCCACACAAACACATGGAGGAGATGCAGAGTCCACACAGAAGCCACCCCAACCAAGAATCAAACCAGAAAACATATAGCTGTGAGGCAACAATACTACCACTGCACCATCAAATATGCAAGGAATTAAACATTCAGAAACCCTTAAGTCTGAAATTCAAATGCCTGTCAATTTTAACATTTTTTAATCAGGACAGTCTGACGTGGAACAAATAAACAATTTTCAGCAGAGGCCCAGGAAGAAATAATGCAGACATGTCTTTGTAACATGGGAGGACACAAAAGCAACCCCACACAAACACAGGGAGAAGATACAGACCCCACAAAGAAGGAACCCCAGCCAAGAATCAAACCCAAAAACCTGCAGCTGTGAGGCAACAATGCTACTACTACACCATTAAATATCAAGCACTGCAACATTTACAAACCACAGATATTATGAGGAACAGATCAGATCGAATATGAGGCAAAAATCTGAAATTTTTTTACAAATGGTGGTGGGTAGGGAACTCAAGTCTTTAACACCTGCATGCAGGGTACGGGGTTCAAGCCTGAGGTATTCCCTACCACACCACCTGGGGCATTTTCACACACACACACACACACACCAGTAAAACATAAGCACCATACACAAACTCCAGTAAAACATAAGCACCATACACAAACTCCAGTAAAACATAAGCACCATACACAAACTCCAGTACAACATAAGCACCATACACAACTGCGCATGCGCGAAGTCCGTGAATTTCAAAAAAATAATTTTTTTTTATTTTTCATCATTTTTCTTTCTATTTTTTATTTTGAGGGGGCTGCAGTCCGGCAGCCCGATGCCACGAGCCGCCCCTGGGACATAGATGTATTGAAAACTTTTTTTTGTCGGTAATTTTGCTCAGTTATGGTTCCTGTTTTACTCCTCTGTTTATAAGTGCATTTTGTTGTCCAGCTGTGAAGGAGTGGAAACTGAACATAGTTGAATGTTGCAAGAGATAGGAGTGACTATTCCAGCAGTAAAGTGTACATGCTGCCCGCAGCAGTCCACTGTACAACTGTAACTGTGTTTTTTCTATGTGCATGCGTAATAATTTTTTCCCACTGTCTCGTTCTTCTGCAGATCCAGTTGTAGCTGAGGAGAAAAATGTACAGCCACAGTTACCTCATTCTGTGTCAAACAAACATTCTGATGTTGGGGCACAGTGGCCATCGGGGCAGCCTCTCAGCAGTGGGATGATGGTTGACTTCCCAGAGGTGAACTGTTGGGGTCACTAGTGCTATCCATGGTCAGTTCTTGGGGAGGGGTAAATCCTCTTCTTCTGAGAGTAGAATGGCAGTGTGCATTGGTCTCCCAGAGTCAGGTTCAGATTGACTGTAGTTATTAGCTGAGATATATTGGCAACTGGATGCCTGCCTATACTTTGGCTTCCAGAAGTACAAAGCCAACATGCCCCATCCAGTTGGCTGCCTGGAGAGTAACCATCCCCTAATATCAGCCACCCAGGTATGCGATGCTCAGGTTTGTTTCAGTCTGGGATGCTGCAGCATCCATCCATTCCAAAATCCTGCACTATCTCCATTCAGATGTGTTTCTCTCTTATGTGTTATTTCCCATTCCTTGTTCATTGCTCAGCCCTTCCCCATCACTACTTATCAAACATCCAATCCACAAGCCTTTGTCCACCCAATCCCCCCATCATTTGCTTATCTACCATCGCTGTCTGAGTGTGTGTTTTGTTTTTCTGTCTGCCCCTGACACTTGTCCTTCTCTCTTTCTCTGACCCATCCACTAGCTTTTCTCACTACCTGCTCCATCTATTCTTCTTTCCTTTCCTTCCTCCCACCTTAAATACCTTATGGTGACCCTTGTATATTTCCACATACTTGTCATTCTCTCCTTTTGTATTTTCCTATCTAACACACTTGCTCCCCGTTTATATGATGAATATGGTTGGCACATTTGTGAGCCCTTCCACAGTGGTCCATCTGAGGTCTGTTATAATGCCCTTGTTGTGCTGGTTATGAGCCCAGTGCAGCTTTCCAGGGCAACATTATACATGTGAGCTTATAGTGAT
This sequence comes from Protopterus annectens, assembly GCF_019279795.1. NCBI lineage: Eukaryota > Metazoa > Chordata > Ceratodontiformes > Protopteridae > Protopterus > Protopterus annectens. The sequence continues at coordinate 798,841,387 of NC_056736.1, read as the reverse complement.
TTGTCTGTGCTAACATGCCTTCATTGTGATGCTCATCATATCAACCACAACCCCTTCTGTAGCACTCTTCCTGCTGTGAAGCACCCATCAATGGCTTCTTTCATTATACTGGGCTTCTGATTGCTTTGCAGCCTATGAATTCCAGCCAGTTTCATTCTTACAAGATTACAACTGTTTCAGTTATAGCCCATTGCTATAATGCTCTACATTCTATTGTATATATAAGTTATTACACGACAGCCAACGGATGTATTATGCTCAAATAAATATCACTTTATTTGAAACTGTATATTCAATGATGCTTTTATTGTATATAAATGTTGAACTTGTATTTTGCATTGGACATTTTCTCCATAGGCTCCCAAATAGGCTAATGTCCAGCTGAACAACCTGGTCACTAAATAAATAAATAAATAAATAAAATAAAGTTTGAAAACATGGTAATAAAGCATATACAGAGTTTACATATGTATGCGGTGATGCACACTGAGCAGCAGTGCTCATTGCATATTCATGACTTGCACCACGCTTAAACATAAATAAGTGAGGTTTCATGGCTGGCAGCAGTGTTGCCAGCCAGCAAACCATGTAAACAAACATGCATAACAATCCTGTTTAAGTTAGAACACTGAAGGTCTGCAGTTTTGTGTGGAATGCCACAATAATCACCAGGGTTTACAGGTAATAGTTTTCATAGCTATCAATCTCATAGTGCAAGACTTTTGGTCAAAGGCCAACATAATGGGGGACAATTACCCAGAAATAGGGATAGATGTGACATATTTGATCTTTAGAAATCTGCTGGAATAATAAGGGGTTTGTGTAAAGATACATTTTTTGAAGGATTTGAAGTCTGAAACTCAAATGCATGTGATTATTGAGTTACATCAATCCTGTGATCACCCCAGTGATATAGTAGTAAAGCACAACTTTGATAAGTAGCACACCAAAAGATATACAAGGAAAAAAAACTGGACATTCTGTCAAAATCTAGATAGTTGAGCGGAATGGTAGTTAAGTATATGGTCCAAACACAGTACAAGACAGTGTATACAGTGCAGAGTATTGTGTAATCCCATTCCTGGCATTCTGTGCTGAAGTTGTGTAAATGATGTGTAAGCATACATGGCCTGCCACTCAGGGCAAGTCTGCATTTTGAATAGGGACACATAGATGAATTATGGGAATGAACACGGAAAGATGACAGGTGAAACAACCTAATGTACAGCAGACAAGGGCATGTCATTGGAAGACAGTTGTAGCAGTAGCACCAATCACATATCAATATGGTACAGTAGTGAAAATGTATCTTATGTGACATCACACAAGATGACATGACAATGGGGAAGATGTCTGTGTGAAATAAGAATCCTTACAGGAACAATGCAGAGGACATCTATCAGGGATGTGACATACAATTGGGGTAGGGTGTATATCAGTGGTTCCCAAACTTTTTCGATTCTCAGCTACCTTGTTGAATCCAGGTTTTGCCAAGGCACCCCCCGCCCCCGTCAAAGTCTAACAAGTATACTTTGTGAAATAGCTAATATAATTAAAAGGGTTAGTTAGGTAAAAATAAATACACGTATCTAAGATCACAAATTAATAACACAGGTTGTTAAGATCACAAAAAAAAATGAAAGTGATTGTATGGGTATTGGAAAAATACATTTTAACACAGCGCACCCTCAACGTTAAGTAAATACAAAGGTTAAAAAAATAAATCAACAAGCCTTGTAAACTTCTTTTTAAGTATATGTATTTGCTGTTTGCTTATATTACAATGTCCCCAAGCACTTTGCAATATACTTCTTTCCTGCCAATATATTCCTGACTTTTTCATAAACGTGTACGAAAAGCACCTTCATTTTATGTGCATCTAAATGTTGCAGTGATGTTAAAATCTGGGCTTTGTTTCAATTTTAAGATGTATTTGAAAATGTTTTACCATTCCAGAGTTTTGAAGCATGTCTCAAAATGTTTCCTTCCACATTTCTAAGTACTGTAAGACCTAAACTTCACACATATCCGATATAAGCTCAAATTACATATTCCTAGACAGGATGTCCTTGTGGAAAAAAGTTATTTCTGATAGACATTTTTTCTGTTCTATGTTCCTATATTAATCTCCATGAGCAAGTCAGTCTCCTTGATAACTCGCATACTTGTGGTCTGAGGAAGCCAGTTTTTTTCCTGTTTATGGAAAATCAAATGTCAACCTGCCTATCACTGGGGATCTGTGGCTTAGGACTATAATGTATACATATGTATTTGCAGATTACATTCATTTACTCCTTTTTGCTGTCCAGAATTTTAAAGAGTGTACTCGGTTTTGCCTCATATTTTTGTCCTCTTTCTCCTCGTAGAATTTTTTTCCTAGTAAATTTCTGAGAATTACAGATAGTTATTCCATGCATTGAGTTTCTCATTTCCTTTTTTGAGAAAATGCACGTGGATGTAAAATATGTTGTTTATTAACTTTTTAAGTGAATTAGGGTAATATCAATATATTTAAAAAATTTACCTTAATTTGGGCTATCCCCCCCACCCTCTGCCCCATTTTTTTCTAGGGTGTATCCAGAATTATTCAGCAGCGTAGTTGAGTGGTATGCATCCCTTCAGTTTGCCATATGTTAATTTCAGTGGCACAGGATTCTATCCAGGATCTGAGTGGGAGTAAGTCAGAAACACAAGAGAACGGCAGGCAAACCGTCATGCAGTTCAAAGGGAAAATGTGTGCAGAGCCCACATGGTCTCTTAACTGTCCAGATTTTCGCAGAATGTCCAGTTTTCTGCCTCATTATTTTTGGTCTCTTACTCATAAAATTTGTAGTTTTCTGGCAAGTTATTGATGACTGAATTCACTAAATGATGACATATGAATTTCAGACTTCATATCCTTCATGACACATTTTATTTTAGGAATTATCCAAGTTTAAAAGTATATTTTTAAATTGTCCATATTTTTGGGCCTTTGTTCTCCATTATTTTTGACTTTGTCGAGATTTCTTGTGCTTAGAAGTTGAGGTATGATTAGTGGACAACTGAAGCAGAGAATGGAGCACACTGCATGAGCAGCACAAACTGGTACGCTATTGCGCTGCCTTTTCACTGGTGAATATAAATCTCACACATTCATTTTCCTAGTTTCATGAATCATTGTGAAGGGGTATTTTCCTGAAATCGAGTTTTTGAATGCCAAAAATAAATAAAACATAGCTGTCAACTTTTCATTTGCAAAAGAACACATCTTCTGTAACACGAAACAAATTATCATCTAATTGCTGTTCCTTTCAAATCCCGTCTTGCACACGTCTGTTTTTTTCTTATCATTTTTGGTCCAGTTGGCATTTGATTGTCATTTTAGTTAATCATTCCATCAGTACCCGATTATTTTAAGTGGCACAATAAATGTACAACTATGGCAATTTTCTTCCAAGTTCTCTAGTGTGTGTGTTTGTAAGGAGTCGAATGGTGATAAGCAGTCTCCGCTGAAAAGGGGTCTCTACCCAGTCGGACTAACCCAATTAACAAATGTCAAATAAGTAAATAAAATCTTAAAGAAAGGAAACTAGTTTTAGTTATTGAACTGTACTCTCAGTATTTGCAGTCCTGATTACTGAACTGTACTTCTGTGAGTTAATGTTTATTTTTAATACTGCGTTTTAATAGTTGTTGGTCATGATTAAAAAGGTTCCTTGTACAAATCACAAGACACATCACTAATCTGATTTCAAAAACATATTTACTCATTGATTTATATGTTAATGTATTTTCACTCTGAAATGGGAGTTTATTGTATTTAGCTGTTTTCTGCACAACTGGCATAGGCTATAAGAGAAACTATTTTTCTGCTCTATGAATTAATCACACTGAGTGAGAAGACTTTGCCTTAGCTAATAAACTTGTGGCTGTGGTGATGGTGTACAAGGGTAAAGTCCTGATTACAGCCCAGTCAACTCCAATTCCATCTAGTATCTTGGGTTTTTGATAGCGTTGGCAGGTCCTGCCAGGTGGGGTGGGAAGGGGGCAGAGCCAGTTACATACATGCACACTGTCCCTTGGAAGAAGGGTAATAATTCGGGGGGGGGTACCTGAGGTTAGACATTAAGCTCATCAAGCCACGTATAGGTGGTAACCTTCATAGCTAGCATGTAGAAGTATGCAGTCACTAGGTGAGAGCATTGTAGGTAATTTTGGTGACAGTCACTCATGCTCTTAAGGATAATGTGGGATGCTACCAAGAACAGAAACGACCCTCATGGCTGTATGAAAGATTGCCCTCCACCAGCTACCTCTTAACTTGGCCCTGGGTTAGATCTGTGAAAGAGAGGACCAGATAGGGAATCTGCATAGTCAGCAGGGATGGAGAGAAAAATAGCGAAGGAAAAATTATGCCTCAGCTAATAATTGGAAACAAAAAGTACTAGATGTCATAAACATTAACAGTCTCAAGATGATGGCAAAAATGCTGAATGACAAAGAATAACAATATACTGGGCATCATCCTGGAAAGCATTCCTACCAGCTGTGCTAAGCTAAGTGCCCCCCACCCCACCATTTTGCATTGGTCACAATGCTGCAGTTTTCGTCTTTAATATATCAAACTAAATCCAAAAAGAAAAACAATGTATCCTCTTTATTGAAGGTTCAGATGGCAACAAAGTGACCTGAGGGTTGGGAGGGTGGCCTAAGGGTTAAGGTGTTTCCTTACGAACACAAGGTGCAGGATTTGAGTCTCACAAGGGATAATTGTCTAGGCTTAAAATGGCTCGCAAGGGCAGTTAGCTTAATACTAATCTAATCTATGAACCTGAGCAATCTCCTTGTGTTATTTAACTGGTACTTTATTGACTGTTCAGGAAAAACATGTTCTTTCCTTATACGTATAACTCGGTATCATACAAAAGAAAAAACTTACAAATTGCATAACTTATCTTTACTGACAGCTTGAAATAGAACTCAAAGAAAATTCACAATTAATGAGATTGTGTTAACAAAATAGGAAAATGTATGAAAATGATATTGATTCCAAGAGGTAATATTAACTCTCCATGGTGGAAGAAATGTCATAACAAACAGTTCAAGAATACGGTAAAATTTGACTTTTTCAAAAAGTATAACACATCAGCTAAGAAACATTATAACTTGTCTTGTAAAAATGCTGTATTCTTTGAAAATAACTAAAGAAATATGAGAATCAGTTATGTGCACCAGGAAATTATGAGAAGTTTACTCGTATGATAACAGATGTAGGAAAACGTTTTAAGGGTGTTGGGCCAATAATTCATAACACCTGTATGCTGTATGGTGGCATTGAATTGTCTGAAAACACATTTCTCAAATGTAAAATTCCCAGTATTAACACCTGAGGTAGAATTCTGTAATACTGATACGTTAGAATCTTTCTCTCCAGCTTGCAGTAAAGACATCACAAAAACTTAATTAAACTTAAGTAAGTAGTCCAGCCCAGATTGCATTCCAGTGTGCTTTCTTGTTAAAGCTAAGGATAATTTATTTTCATGTGTAACATTATTGTTTAACAAGTTTTTATCAGATTGCTTTGTACCAGCAACATGGAAGTTAGCCTATGTTGTTCCATTTCATAATGGTGGGGCTTCTGATGAAATCAAGAACTTTACACCTATCAGCTTAACATCTCTTATAAGCAATACATTTGAATGTTGTGTTATTTCATAAATGGAGTCCCATGGTAACATTGACCCATTAACTATGAGTTTATAAGGAATACAATCACTTTCGCTAATCTTGTAGATTTTTGCAACCAGGTTTGTTTTGTTTGGATCAGGGTACAAGATGCTTAATTACCTGTAAATAGCATGGCTTGTTTCTAAAATTAAGTAATCCTCAAACCCAGTAGCTAAACTTTCATTCTGAACACAGACCTTCTGCTAAGCGGCCGCAAAATAAACCATGAACTAATAAGCTTAGTAACTAAGCTTATTAGTTTGCGGTTTATTTTGCAGCTAAGCTTATTAGTTTGCGGTGCCCCTGTGAGGAAGTCGCAGCTCCCCAGGGTGCCGTGGCACACACTTTGGGAACCTGTGGTGTATATTGTAAAGCTTTACAAACTGATTTGCTTGAATATGAGTGTAATCTCAGCAGAGTCTCCAGCAAGTAGGATACAGGTAAAGGCTCATGGGCAATATTAAAAAATGCAAGCACAATCAAGGACAATATCAGAATAATACCACCAGAAACCCCATGTCTCTGACATAATATATGTAATTTGGAGTGGTCAGAGATGATTCTGCACAAACACACTTGTACAACTATTATAACATCTCTACACTCTATGAGGGTAATTACATTCACTGTCCTGGAACCATAACATCTGCTGGAGGTTTTAGGAGGGACACTGCTGTACCTATATGTGACATTATGATCAATGCAAGCTAGTTGACTGCTGTGTATTGCATATATATAAGATATATATATATATATATATATATATATATATATAGAGAGAGAGAGAGAGAGAGCACAATTCACACTGCTATGAATGTTACCCATGCCATTAATGCTGCCAGACAGCTATGTATGTACTGTGTACATTACCGGAGCAGGTAGCACACATGCATCTGGTGTAAAAACTTGATGGGGGTTGTGCACCATCCCACATTAATGTTTATGCCATAAAAAGTATACTTTGGTATAGCCAGTGAGATGTGTGATAGCTCACTGTGACAAATGTGGTGCACTTCAGTTACACATCACTGGAAAATATGTAAGGAGGTACATGAAGTAGGGTGCATTCACTCAGTTATTGGTGTGATGAAGGTTGTGAACTACAGAGGTATTATGGTCTCTGATGTGGATGTTCCTCATATAGTAGTTGAGTTATATACAAGGGAGTAGTGAGCATTCTGACCACATGCTTTTTGATATTCCACTTATCATCTACCCCAGGACACAGGTCACATACTTATTGATTTGATTATAGGACATGATGTCTACAGTATACTTGGGTTGTGTGTTTGTTTTACTGATGTAACAAATCCCCCATGTTTTCTTGTCATTACAGGTATTGTCTTGGCTATGGCAACAATCTTTGGAGTGTGCTGATACTGCTTGTATTATAGTAATATCACAGTTGGAGTCAGTGATTGCCCACAATCTGTCATCCTTCAGACAGATGTTTGGACACAGATGTACGTCATCTGTGATGTCCATTACTTAAATAATGGACAGGAAAGGGCCTAGCAGACAGCCCTGATGTATGAACCTGATCACCGGACCTGAGATATAGGTCACATCACACACATCAACGTATTTAGATCCCACGTATGTGATATAGTGGTCTACGCACTCGGTGATACAGGTGTATATGGCCACATCTGACAGTGTTGAGTGAATACCATAGTGTGGACATGTGTCAAATGCCTTGGGCTTGTCAAGTTCAAAAGGATGATACTGTTGTTTCCATGCATGCCATTGATGACTTCTTTGAGGACATCCAACAGATGTAACAGACATGATGTAGCTTTAACAACTCATACATGTATGTTGCACACAGCCGGGATATCAATACTGCCCATTTAGAAAAGGTCCATGATGACATGTTGGTCTACCTTACAGATGAGGAAAGTCAGGATTTGTCTATACATACCTTCATCGGGTGATGCCCACCCAATTCAGACAAATACATGGGGATGTACACCTTTCTGCAGGAACATAGCCTGTGTGGAGAGTGTGTTGAAGTGCATATTAAACCATGTCAGGAATGTGTATGCGTTGAGTCATGTGATACATGATCTGTGATGTTGTCACAGCCCATTGATTCTGTGTGATAGACCTAGATGAAGTTAAGACTATCCTTGACTGGCCTAGTGTTTGAACACAATCTTCCACACAGGTATCATTGAGAAACTCTTCCAGCCTGGGATTAAACCTTATGTCATTACATGGTTAACCAACTGCCTCACTGACAGAACACATGCTGTCAATGTTGGTGAATCAACCTGTACCAGTAGATCTGTCAACACTGGTGCACCCCAGGTATCTGTGCTTGGCCCTTTACTGTTTGGAATCTATTTCTCGACAGTTCAGCTTACAGTATATGGCCTTTGGCTTACCATGCTTGTTGATTCTTGCATACTGGGTGCAATCACCGAGTCCACCTATGATGATAACATACTACAGGAGGGGCTAACACAGACAAATGATTGGTGACAAAGCCACATGGTCTGCAAATCAATGCAAAAATGTTTCTTTCATTTGACCTTCTGCAAAGTGGAATTCCCTATTAATTACAACATTAACAATAGTTCTGCTGTTCTCAAACCCAGTAATGCAAGCAATGGGAAAACACATACATAGCAATCTGAACTTCAACCACCAAGTCTCCACACTGGTATTGAAAGCCTATGTTGTGCACATCATAAGTCATGCCATCATATTCTGATCTCAGGAATATACTACAGCTCTGTACTCAAACCTCATCAGAACACTAATATAGAGTAAAATGCTCTATTTTGCATGCACCTCATCAGACACATACAGCAGCTGGAAAAACCACAGGGGTTACTCACCATGAATACACAGTGTCTACAAACCATGCAATGATGTATGTGGATAGACTAAAATCAGTCACTGTAATCTGTATTGTATAGGTTGAGGTGACTTCTGCCTGGCATCCAGACCAGTATCTGACCCTGACCTAGTGAGAATAGTGTGTATTCACAAATCAGATATAGCTGATGACATCAGCAGTGTCTCACAAGGAGAATAAGGCAATAACAGTATCCCAAATGCATGTGTAAAAGGCTCTCTGTAATGTCAAGCAAGTACATCCACATACTCCAGCTGACTGCAGTGAGGATATAACCCCTACCTAAGCACACAGACAACAGAATTCTGTATTTAAGACAAGTGCCACAGCTGAAGTCTGATTTGGAGTGTCTCAGACAATACTTTATAACTGATGACAACAGCAGTGTCTGCTGAGAAGAATATCCCAATAACAGTGTCCCACATGCTGATCAAGAATGTGCACACACACACACACACACACACACACACACACACACACACACACACACACACAAGCACACACACACAAAATCTGACTACAATGAGAAAAAAAAAATACTTAAGTACAGAGACTATAGAACTCAGTACTTTATGCTAGCACCATGGCACAAGATGACTTTGATAAGACTGCAGGACAACCTATAGTAGGTGACATCAGCATGGCATATTGGAGAGAGGACATTCGGAGGCCAGCAAGAAATGGATGTGTAGGCATGTGCAAGTATGAAAATATTGCCAGTCCATTGGATTGGAATGATAACTGTAGGAGATACACTTTGGCACTTCTGGTTAGACACACACACACACCACACACACACACACACACACACACACACACACACACACACACACACACACACACACACACACTTGACTGCAGTGATAACAGAATCCCTTAGGTACACAGACTACAGAACTCAGAACTTTACAGTAGTGCCACAGGACAAGTCTGACTTTTATAAGGCTGAAGGGCAACTTATAGTGGATGACATCAGCAGGGCATGTTGTAGAGAAGACATTGGAAGGCCTGCATAGGTTTATAGATTCATAGATTCATAGGAGGTTACTACATCAATGGCCCTAGAGCATTTAAAAGCCTAGCCATGTATAAACACAAGCACCCTTATTGTGTATAGTTAGTTGGTCATTGTTAGCACAGCAATTTTGTGCTCAGCACTGATTGCCCCTGTTTATGATGGACATAGGTGCCATCCAAGGGATGAATGTACAATCACCCATCCAGTTGTCAAGGTTGTACTTGAATAGGATCATTGAGGAGCACTGCTTCACATGCAGTGGGAGCCTATTACAGAGGAGTGGCAATAACTGGCAGATATATCTGTCTCCCAGCATGTTTAGTTTATGTCATAGGCTAGTTTGAAATCCCTGGAGTCAGTTATTCTTGTCCCATTTAATTTGCAGATGTCCAGCATTTCCAGTCAGCCAGGGTCTGAGACTGCTGTGTAGGCTAGGCATAGATCACCTCACAGCAGCCTGCATGATACTGATTACAGTGACAAGTCTTTCAGTCTTTCCATGTATGTCATGATTTCGATGTCCTGGATTCTCCCGGTCACAGACCTCTGTATTTTCTCCAGTTGCTGCAGATATCAGGTGAAGTACAGACAGAAAGAAGCATTGTACTCAATTACTGGTCTGAAAAGGGCTGAGTACAGTGGAGCTATGACCTCCCTTGTCTTGGATGTAATGCCCTTATTTATGAGGTGTACAATGTACAATGTGTGCTCACCACTATGTACACATACTGATTGAAGTGTAGATTGTAATCAACATGTATTCCCAAGTCTCACATCACTGTGTTTGGGCTTACATGGGTACTATTTATATCATAATTAGCAGGGTACATCATTGCCAAAGGGGACAATGAGGCATTTTTTGCTTTACTGGTCAGTCCATGAGTTTGGCAACAATCATTTGTCTGCATCAGCCCTTTAATATGTTAACATCATTAGAGTGCTCTACATGAGTGTGCCCAGTTGACAGTCATCTGTAAACTTGGTAGGCCACAGGCCATCTACCTTTGCCTGGACTTCAGAGAAACAGTTTCCAAACAGTTGAGGACCCAGCACAGATCCTTGTGGTATTCCACTGGTAAGTGATCTAGTGGTGAAAGTGCATTTCCCAACTTTGACAGTATGCATGCTGTCAGTGAGCCACTTTGTTATTCATCTAGTAATGTATTGGCTAATCCCCAGATGTTAGAGTTTCTCTATGCTACCTGAATAGAGGATTGTGTCAAATGGATGGCTAGATCAAGATAGGCAGTATGTCCTGTTATCCCTCATTCAGGTCTTTGGGGTCATTATTGAAGAAGTCCACCAGGTGTCCCTGTGGATAAGGTCCATGATGATTAATTTGATAGCCTTGCAGATAAGGCTATTTAGACTTATTGGGCAATAGTTCTAGTTCTGCATGTTACCAGATTGATATATATTGCATATCACAAAACATATTAATTTATGTAATGTAGTTGATACACGTGTGAAAAAACTACTGAGACACCAGGGCTGCAGTGCTTTAGGGATGGCAACACTTGGCTGTATTATAAATATGTGACATATTGTTAAATAGGGCCTTTAGTTTGTTATGTTTCCACATGTAATTTCATGTCATAAACAGAAAATGGACAGTAAACAGCACTAATACATAATATTTAGTTTTCCATAGTGCAGGGAGCAGTGGGTTTACGCAATGGTTAGCAATGTGGTTGCACACATGAGATACACATTTCCTTTACTTTCCCTGTTTGCGCAGAGCTAAGCATTGTGCAAACGCAAGCAGCATTGCTAAAAGCCTGATAGTTAGTATTTAGTGTATGAAACAAACCAGTTACTTAACTAACTCTATGGCAGCAGGTGTAAATGTACTGACACATTTCTTTTTGAGCCCAGATGATACTGGGTTTGAATCCAGGTATATCTAAGACATTTCAATAAACAGTGATAATGCAATGACATTAATTCTTTATAGTACATGTTTTGCTGTATATTGGCATGGTGCCGTGGGGTTAAGTGGCATTGCAAGGAGGTAATGGTGGTATTGTACTGCCATTTACCATCACTTGGCATTGCTGCTCAATGCCATACTCTGTGCAAACACAGAGGCCAAATAGTGAAAGGATCCATTACATTTTTTTGCTACTTATCTGTGTTGTATGTGATTTTCTTTTTTGAACAGATTATAGGTGTTAAAATGGGGTAGATAGGATACTAGGTCCAAATCCAGGTGTATCTAAGACTTTTAAATAAACAGTGATAATGCAATGACATTAATTGGTTATTGTACATGCATTCTTATGTGTTGGCATAATGCAGCAGGTTTAAGCAGCTTTGTACAGAGGTAAATGTGGCATTGTACTGCCTCTCACTGTCACTTGGCATTGTTGTTCGATGCCATACTCCGTGCAAACATAGTGGTCAAAAAGTGAAGTTATCGACTTTTTTTTCTACTACTACTTATGTGTGTTGTGTGTGCTTCTATTTTTTGACCAGATTATAGGTGTTAAAATGGGGTAGATAGAAAAGTGGTGAAATGGGGAGCAAGCAGGGAGAAGAACAAAAGGAAAGTAATACAGGAATGTGCAGGAGGGAGGTAGGAAAGAGCCATAGCTATCCATTTCTTCAACATTAAAAACTGATCATATGTGCAGAATATTAGCTGAATTTGGACTGTCACCTCGAGAGAGAGAAAGAGGAGTGACAAAAATGTAATCATGTTGTATAGCCAATTGGACTGTATCAAGTGTGTCAAGAAGACATGTGTGAAATGGAGAGCGATGTATGGGACGATTTTTTTTTTTTGTGGGAGAGGTACCTTTTTTATTAATTCAGTAAGAGGATTTCTGGGTTGTGGACATAGGTATGTCTGGGTCAGATAAGTTGGAAAGGTCAGGAAGCAAATGCAAACAAACAAGACAAGCAAGACAACAGACAGAGATGGGGATGGAAACAAAAGGTTGGAGGACACCATGATTGGAGTGATGGAGGGGACAGCACAGGCTCATGCCAGTCAAGCTTGGAGAATGGGAGTGAGAATCGAGTCCTTCCCACTTAGGTGTCATCACTGTTCCCTTACTCTGAGTGTTTGACATCTTATCCTCCTACAGACCATGAGGGACAGTAGCCTCTCCATCCTGCATAGGTATGCACCAATGGTGTGGTGCACAACCCTAAACACCACCCTTGACATCTCCCAGCGGGTGATGAAATCATCTCCTCTGACACTACTCCTGTAGGGTACCACTGCACCAGCTTTCAGGACAGTACTACCTGAGGGCAAAGGTAGTGCAGGGGCAGCAGAGGCAGTGCTATCAGGTTGGGTCTCAGATGTGCTGGGCATCTGTGTTGGAGCCAGTGGAGCAGAGGCAGGCTGATCTACTGGGTCTGGCCTACCTCGCTGTGCTGTGTGGCATTTAATGATGTGGTGCATATAGATGACATGGAGACATTTTGACGACACATAATGGAAAATAGAAAAAGAGAGGTAAGGGTTGGAGTGAGAGAAAAAAAGAGAGAAATTTAGTAGAATCATGTGACATAAAATGCATTACCACAATTATACAACTCTTTTATCTGAAGTATTACATGTAAGTATACATCCTAACAGATAGACACTATATTACAGATTGCTGGAAGTAATCCTTGAAATGTGCATACATTGCACATATATGTGTTCCAGTTATACAGATTATAGTTTACAGCAGGGTATTTTTATATCTAGTACAGATTTTTTAATTTTAGGTAAATATTATGAAATAAATAACAGCACCGTATAGTTGTGAATTGCGGTATTAGTACCCACAGCCTCTGGCTACAGTCTAATATTGTACTCCTTCAATTGGTTTGTGCTACAGACTAATGCATGTATTCTTGCTTTTACAGTTGTGATATGCATGCTCAATTTGATACAACAGTATAAAAGACCCAAAAAGCTATCTTTAACTTTTAAAGCTACAATAACACTTCTCTTCTGCTGCATACATACCACTTGCTTTCCTCAGTCTCTCCATTCGAGCAACTTGAGCCTGCCTATTGAACGCGTGTTTGCTGGCAGTCGGAGAAAGAACAGAAAAGATCAGAAGAGCATTATCCATACCAGTTTTGCCTATATTTAGCTTTCTAAGTCTTACAGTATTCTTACTGTCATACTTACACAGTTGTGGGATGTCCACAGTCTCAAACTCATTTAACCAGTGATTAAGGGTATCCCCTTTTTGCCTGTGTAGGTCATTAAAATGATGCCTACACTGCTTTCCAATCAGTCAGATGCCAGTGACACTGGATACAGCCTGGGCCACAGTATTCCATGCCTCAGACTTGTACTGGAAGCCAGTCCCCCTGAAGAAGCGTTTGGCTGTGGCACTTTGAAAAGAATCCAATAAATATTTAGGAATCCTGGGCACCGCACTTCTGTGCCCTAAACATAACACCTTCCTCTCTAATGCCAACCATGTCTACCAGCTGAACTAGAGCAATGGAAACTGATGTTTTCCCACCATTTCCAGTTATCAAGTTTACTGGTACTGCGCAGACTCAAGTAATGATACCAACTAAATTCGTACACTTTTAAGCAGACGGCAGCAGTGCCTAGCAGGGAGGAATTAAATAATTAAAATTGGGAGGTTAATCTGACACGTAGCCTTATTTTAAGGGGTGCCTACTGATGTAGCCTGGAAATATATACTGAAAATTAGAACGTAACTGTTAGGTGAGTTAAGTTTGCAGACATGCACTGGGGGCATAAATGAAGTGACCTGACACATTTTGTTTTGCCTTTATACACAGAGCAAAATTGATTTTTACACTGTGGGACTCAAACCTAGGTATAAGGGATAAACATTTTTTTCCACAGCATTGATTTTCCATCTTTGCCACAGAAGAAATGCTACTAAGACATAGTCAAGAATTATAAATAAATAGAAGTGACAGTTTGAGCTGTTATACATGTACGTGTGTGACCTGACAAAGTTATTGACATAAATCCAGTTGTGTATGTGTCTTATGTAATCATGAAGGCCATGCAAGTCCAGATAGCAGATTTATACTTACAGAGCTATAGTAGATAGTATACCCTGAGTCTTACATCTGAAAACACAATAATGGTGTCTCATCTCTCATACATAAAATTCATATCAGCTCCACTATCTAAAGTATTATAAGTGAGAGTGAATATTATGGGAAGCAGAACAACATTAAAAGTGTATGGAATATGCTGTATGAGAACCCAGGACCATGTGCATGGCAGTCTTACATTTACACCTGTTGCCACAAGAATTGTGAAATGACACTTACTTGGTTTTCAGTTCATTGCTATAAACTGCACTGTCACAACAGTAAGAATAGGATGCACACCCTGTACTAGAATGCAGGGCTACATGTCTTCCAGCCCTACACTTACACCTGCTGCCACAGGACTAGTTACATGACATTTCCTCATTTCCTAATCATTCTTAAGGACTCTATGTTAACTGCCATGCAATGCCACTTAGCATGTTTGCGCAGTGCCCACCATAATTAATTGAATGTATCCAGGTTCAACTATTGGCTATCTGAGTCCTGTCTGCAGGTGTTCAATGGCTGCAGCTGTTGGGGAAACCTTGCTAACTGCCAAGCAATGCTGCTAGGCACAGTTGAAAACAAAAAATGCAACAATGTATTGCTTTTGACCTTTGCCCTTTTACAGATTGCCTGTTTGCAGGTGTTCTGCAGGTGTTCTGTCTGCTTCCTGGGTGGGCCAGTAGTCCAGTTTGCACACTGCTGCACTTCACACAAATAAGATAAGCACAGCAAAACCTGAAATTCATTTTTTCTCCATTTATCATATTTGCACTAAGCTGCACATCGTGCAAACACTGCCCCCTCCAAAAAAAGGAAAAAATAAAAAGTGAAAAGTAGTTGAAATGAGGAAAAGCAGTCTATGACATACACACTGCAAAATGTTAGTACACATGACATATTTCTATGTAGCTGTGGATTTGAACTCTCACTCCAATGAACCTTCAGAAAACAGTAAGAGTGCCTTATCCCACTTTGCCACACAAACACCTTTACAGCAAGGAACTGAAATCACTCTGCATGCAACCAGCTGAAACACCATCTACAGTAATATGAAACAATATAACAGTTATTTGTACATTTATTAATTTTGGATGTAGTGCACTGAATGATCACACAACCAGTTATGAGTATTGCTTGCAAATATGCAGCTCTGTCTTACCTCTCTTGTGTTTGCTGCTTATTCTTCTCTCATCTGACCAATAATCTGACACATGCAGTCTGTAAGCTAATCTATATCATTGCCCTTAAAATGTGTGAGGATATTAAATGGCAATAATGTAATACGCAGTTGCCAACAAATGAAGGAGAGGTTGGATGTTAATGAACAGAACCTGTGACTTTTGTGCTGCTTAATTACATTTCCAACCTTGAGAAAATTACATCTAACACATCATAAGTCTAACCTGACATACCCACGGGATGCAGGGCAGTCTCTATTGCTGTTGTATGTTCCTTCTCTCTACCAGTAATCATTCACAGTTGCAATCCATTAAAAACAAACACTGCTACACGGAGACAGATATTTGGGATTCAGCAATTCTAATGACTTCAGATGTCATTTGCATTTTTACAGTGCTGACAGCCTTGAATCAACAACATAAAAAGGCAACTGTGTAGCTAGGGAAACTGAAGGTGAGGAGACATGTTTATGTGAAAAGCACAGAAAGAGGCTATTACTTTGGGATATATCTGCTCATAAGATCACTGAACTTGAAAAGGTATGCTTGCATTTTGTCAGCTATATACTGTATATGCTGAAATGTAGTTAAGAAAAATCTGTTTAATAGTTTATATATATATATATATATATATATATATATATATATATATATATATATATATATATATATATATATATATAGATATATGGTTCTACCTGACTTCACCGAAACACCAAAACACCGACAACGCAATCACCGAAACCACATAACCGACAGTACCAAAACACGAAAATTCACATACCCGACAACGAAATAACCGACGGTACACAAACACCAAACCTGATACACTTCACACACCACAATCAACAAACAAAACACATTCCCCATCCAAAACCACATACACAACACAAGCACACCAAAATCCTGCAAACCCACACTAAACCTCACATACACAACTACCTACAACCCTGACCCAAACCCTAACCCTAAGGTCCGTCACTAGACACTTACCTGACCGCTCCTAACCCTAACTCACTTATCGCCCCTAACCCAAACACAATCACTACCGACACTTACCTGACCCGCTCCTAACCCTAACTCACTTATCCGCCCCTAACCCAAACACATTCACTACCGCACTTACCTGACCGGCTCCTAACCCTAACTCACTTAACCCACCCCTATCCACACTTACCTTACTCGCACCCTAACGTCCGTCACTACCGCATACTTACACAGCCTTTTCCCATTTCGGCATCCTCAGCGTCGCTGCTTTCATCCGTCGGGTCGGTCTTCTGCACTGTCCATCTTCTGGATCCCGTCCCGTCGGTCCTCTGCACTTCGCTCTTCTGCGGCTTCCGATTTCGCTGTCGATGTTCCGGCGTGTCGATGAAGTCAGGTAGAACCAGATATATATATATATATATATATATATATATATATATGTTAGCAAAGACTACACTTGTATCTGTATGCATTAGTCAGAAGTGTACTGATATTGTGGGCATGTTTATCAGAGCATTTCTCAGGTATACATGATTAGAAATACCTTAAAATGGAATGTTCTGTGTTAAATCTATAGACATGTTTCAGGGACAGTTCACTTGATAGCACTTTTAACATTTCAAAGATGGTTTGTTAGCATAATGTGTCATTTGCCTGTTCTTTTATGGGTGGGGGAACAAAGCTGCATTTCTGTTATAGTACAATGTTAAGTTGCTATTATTACTCTCCTTTTTTGCATCAAACCTGTTGTTCATATTTCAAATCTTTAGACTGTTTTATGTTATTTCAGTTAGTAATACTGAAATACTACCTGTTCTGTTTTATCTGGGAACAGTTATTTTGTAGTAATGTGATAGTTATGTGTATTATCCTTCTGTTGTCTTTTAGGACACCTCGGACTATGGCACCCAGGCTTCCCAATCCCCTAAAACCACCCTTTACTGACCCTGAAAATTAGGTCATTGTGGAAGCTTTTAGGTGGCAATGTGCCTTCCTACATGAGAGGAGACATGGAGATATGTCAGGCACAATGCAAATTAGGCAGCAGATAGTTGCAGATGATAATGCAGTAGGCAACCACAGCCAGATATATGATCAGGAGCACCATAGGGCCACTGACATGACCTCATCTGTATGGAAGACAGCAGCTGCAGCGGCCTGTGACTGGATGGGTACTGGATGGCTGCTACAAAGCCACCACTAACAGCAAATGAAGAGTTCCTGTCCACTGTCAGGTACCCAGACAGCTCCCAGGAAAGTTCAGAACAGCATGTCCTTGACATTGGTGCGACTGTTTCAGTGACAGCTAGCATGTTCCAGGAGAAGCTTCCAGATAGGCTTTTGTATCTCAGTTGTTAAATACTGTTGTAGAGTAAAACAATTTAAATCAATACGTTAGTTCTGTTTCACAAGATTTTTTTTTTTATGGGGGGATTGAAGATTGCTACAATTAACAATACATTTTGATTGATCACACATGGGCTTAGGTTGGACTTGTCATCCAAGTTCTTATTGAAAGTATAGTTAATGGACATATAAAGGGGAAAATGTATTATCCTCTGTGTTACTGTTAACCGTGATGATGTTGTCCTTATCTTTTGCTTAACTTCTTCCAGGGCCATCTGGCATAGGCAGCATAACATCATCTGCACATGGAAAGCCAAACATTTGTATGTCAGTACTGATGAGCAATTCAAAGAAATAGTTTAGTGAGTGATGTTGATGTCAGGACTGTTGTGTGTATTGCTCTACTGTCTAATAGTGGCACCACTGTTATTTTGTTACCATAAATTGGACTATAGTAGTGTAGGTATTATTTAGTCCTGTGTTTGTTGCTTATTATCACAGGTGATCCTGACAGTGGAAGTGTGGGGACTTCTACTACCTGATGTCAGAATCTGAGCAGGCTCTGATGATGATGGTGACCAAATAGAGAAACAGTTATGGGTGCAAAGGTTGAATCTGACACTGAGGTTGACATACAGCCATCCCCTGAAATTCCATCAGACACAGCCAGTAGGCCTACTCCTATCCATTCCAATGAGCCCTCAGATATTGAACAGGTGGATGACAATCGATCAGGGAAGTGTAGTTACTGTGGTTTCAGTACCTGCTAACTCTGCCTATAGCCAAAGTGTGGATGAGGTGCCAAGCAGAGGGTTGTTAGGACCATTCGTAGGAGGCCTGCTATCCATCTTCCACGTGATCAAGGTGTCGCTCCCCATGCCACTTAACATACGTTTTGGGCCATCATGGAGGCACAGGCACATTCCTATACATCCTTCAGAGAAATAGTTAAGGTTGTAGATGTGGCACAGGCTGACATGGGAGACTGCCTCCACCATGATGCTGATACAATGGATCAGATGAATGACACATTGGAATGAGCGGAGTCTGTGATAGAATATCTGCTGGGAGAGGACAGCACCCTTGTAGATGTAGGTCAGACACATCATCTGCTATTAGACAATGTGGCAGTAACTGATCACACCCTCATAGTGGCAGTACTTCTACTGCTCCATCTGTGGCTGAGTTGTCCACAGTCAGATATGGCAGACCATGGGGTCATGGTTCTGTGTGTCCTCTTGAGGGAGGCTTGTCCAGCTGACGTCAGTCATGTTCAGGTAGCAGCAGAACATCTGACCATGGACACGGACGTACCAGTACAACTCCTGGCAGAGCCAGTTCTCGTGGCCAGGTACAGCAACGATGACCTGTCACCTGTACTGTGCATGGCTCACACCTGTCTGACATACCAAGATGTAGAACTTGCACAGAGCTTGGCTGTGTTTATGCAGACACTCACACACCAATTTTACCTAGAGGACCCATACGAATACACAGACAACAGTTACGTGGTTCAGCCATGTAGCTTAATACTCATTTTGTCTCTCTGACCATTTGTTGCTTTATCTGAATGTCTGCCTGCTTCTCTTTCTTACTCACACACGCTCACCACTCTTTTGTCTCCGCCTAGGCTTCCTGCTTCCCCACACTGCACCCTTTGCAAATGATGATTACTGTGCTACATCCCTGTTTTGTATCTTTTGAATTCAGGGATACATAAGCTTCATGTTTGATGCTCAGGTTGCATAGCTAACGTAATGCTTAGTATATCTACATTTATGATGTTGAATTGGTAATTTTACCTTTGACTCATATCAGTCTTAGAAAGTTAGAGAGTTGATAGCATCAAAATATTTCCATCTTTATTGTTAATGATGTTGTGAGGGTTGTGAAGTCTGAAACTGAAATGTGTGTCATTACTTTCTAACTACTCTCTTTAATGATTTTCCAGTACAAATGTATGGTGCTAAACTGAGAGCATGCAGTCACCATCACTACTTTTGAGAGATATGATTGTGTACTCTGTAAATCTTTCATACTTGAGGCCTACAACATAATAATGGACACATATAAGTCAAATAAGTCTCTGCTGTCACAAGTTGTCATTTCTGTACAAATCCCCACCTTTTACTTGCTTACACTACCAAGTAACAACATGCAAGGATATGCCAGTCATTCATACTATTGCACAGTACACTCTGGGCTCAACATGTACCATGTAAATCCAGCAGTTGCAACAATTTTATTTCAGGGTTGACACTGTCTGACGTAAGCAGTACACACCCAGTACATGGGTAGGTAAAGATTGTGAGGGTGGCCTGGCATCAATGTTACTGTATATATATATGTGCATAGCAGAAAGGTTTTATGCCCTTAGGTGGTGAGTGAGTGTGCTATGCATTGTTTTTTTCTCAAAATTTTTTTATTAATTATATGAATAGCAAGACAATTAAAAGATTATACATAACAAGAAGGCATAAATGAACATATAACAATTCATCTAGTGATAACAACCTTCCTGAGATTTTGATAAATTATTTAGAAATAAAACATACACCATATGTACACTATATACAAGTTAGGCAACCTGAGGGGGGGGGGAAATATTTAACATTAACTATTTAATATGTTTAGAACCTTTTCTAACACAACCTTTCTAATAGCTTTTTTTTTTGGACTCCCACCTAAGTATCTTTGAGCATCAATAAATTTAAAAGCCATTTTCTGGAAAGTAACCCATTTTAATTTAGAATGATCAAT
Source organism: Protopterus annectens (assembly GCF_019279795.1). Classification (NCBI taxonomy): domain Eukaryota; kingdom Metazoa; phylum Chordata; order Ceratodontiformes; family Protopteridae; genus Protopterus; species Protopterus annectens. The sequence continues at coordinate 798,820,485 of NC_056736.1, read as the reverse complement.
CCAATTTTGTATTATATAAAGTTTTAGTAATGAGCAAATAAAAATGATAACATGAATATCAACTTTTGAAAGATGAATCAATGGAATATGTAGAATAGCAAATTCCCACGTCAACGTGGATTTTTGATATCCCATTTTCTGCAGTCTGACTTTCAAAGATGTCCACAATCTGTGAGAAAAATGACAATACCATAGAATATGAAGGAGGTCTGCTTGGGGATGAGAACAGCATGAACATGAAGGCGACTTATTTGGGTTAAATTTGTTTAATTTGATTGGGGTAAAGTAGGCATCATTATTAATCATTAATTGTGTGTATGCTAATTTTTAAAAGGGATAAATTCCTTAATGTGTCTAATAGCCAGGACTTTCTGAGATTCTGACAATTGGGAATTATAATTCAACCAAACATTAGATAAAAGACAGTTGTGGTCTATCATTAAAGAATTAATTAATTTATATGAGTTTGAGAGCATTTTATCAGATGATGAAAGTATTTTGATAATCGTGTTAAGGTTTTTCAATTGTGAGTCTATGGGGACCAGACATACAAATTTGTATTTAATTATTGCTCTTAGATGTGTAAGAATTGGTGAGTAATTCCAGTTTACTTTCAATAACTTACGCCAGTCAGATAAAGGCAAGTCAAGATATTTCAAAACATCTCCTACTTTTAGATTTTTAATTAAAGGATAGTTTGTTAAGTTCAAAAGTTTATTGTCCAATAATATATTTGGGTTTAGATGAATTGGCTGAACATGGTGCGAGATCTTTTCTAGTTTACACATTTTGAGTAAGGTTTGGAAATCTCTAATCATTTGTTTAAATACTGTAGATATATTTTTAATAAATAAACTATCCAGAGAGATAAAGGGAATAGCTTCAGGATTTAAATTATTAGAAATGACATAATTATACCATAATTTTATCCATAAAGAGTGATTTGGATAAGAAGTGTTATTGAATTTAGAGATAGTAAGAAGTTTATTGGATGAGACAATCAAATAATAGAGATAAAGATTAGGTAAACCCAAACCTCCCTTGTCCTTTGAAAATGCCACTCTAGAATAGGAAATTCTAACAGATTTAGGGAACCATATGAATTTTGCCAAAGCTTTATTTACAGACTCAAAAAAAAATTTAGAAATTATCTGATCAGATGATGAGAATTGGTAAAGAAATTTAGGCAGAATATTCATTTTAATAATGGCCACCCTTGAAAGAAATGAAAGGTTTAGATGCTTCCATCTGTCCATATCAGACAATATAGAATTCTATAATTTATTAATATTATTTTGAAAGGAAGATCTATTATTGTGTTCTAAATTGATTCCTAAATATTTTAAATTATAAGTAAACTGAAAATGATCGTCTGGAAACAAAAAAGATTTGTGTGCTAAAAGATTTAAGGGAAAAATATGAGTTTTTGTAGAATTTAAAAGATAGTTGGAAACCAAAGAAAAATAATCAATAAAATTCATTATTTTTCTGTAATCAGATAATGGAGTTTGAAAGTAGATTACTAAATCATCCGCAAAAGCAGAGAAATGAATATTAGTATTAAGAATTCTAGGGATGTTATGAAAAGTATTTTGAGTAATAAACAATAGCAAAGGTTCTAAATAAATGTTGAAAAGAAAAGGGGACAATGGACAACCCTGTCTTGTTCCTTTAGTGATCTTTATCGTTGCAGAAAATTGACCATTAATGTATAGTCTAGTAAACATATTCTTGTATAAAACTTTTAAAAAAATTATAAAGAATAAGGGAATATTAAAACATAACATAGTTTGAAATAGAAAGTTCCAACATACTCTGTCAAAGGCATTTGATGCATCTATAATCAAAGCATATATAGGGTTTGGATTTTTCTTAATGAGATGAAGTATAGTCTCTAAAGATAGAGTATTATCCCAAGCATGTCTCTGAGACATAAAACCTGATTGATCTGACGAGATAATTGAAGGTAAAATCCGTTTCAATCTGTTAGCCAGAATAGATGACAGAATCTTAATATCCACGTTAATTAAAGAAATGGGTCTATAATTTACTGGGTCAGATTTATCTTTATTATTTTTTAGAATTAGAATGGTTTTGGATGTGTTCCAATGAATATCTGAGATATCATTAACTCTTATGTGATTGTAAACTTTAAATAGAAAGGGAAGAACTACCAATTTGAAAGTTTTGAAAAATTCTGAAGTAAAACCATCAGGTCCCGGAGATTTACCCAATTTAAGATTATCTATTGAATCCGAGATTTCTTGTACCGATATAGGGGTAGAAAGTAGTTTTGCTGATTATCATTAAGTTTAGGGAACTGCAAAGAGTCTAAAAGAGTTTTGAGTGATTATCTTTAACAGAATTAGAAGAACCTGAATATAACTCAGTGTAAAGAGAGGTGAAAAGTTGAATAATCTCTTCATCAGTATTATATAATCTGTTATTATAAGATAAAGATGTAATATTTGGATTTCTGAAGTTAACTTTAATAATTCTCGCTAACAATTTAGATGGAACCTGGGCCCACTCTGAATATGAAGCAAGTAGCTTTTGTTCAGCTAAGGAGAGGTTATTTTGGTGAAGCAGAATTAAATCTTTCTGACAATCAAAAATTTGTTTTTCTAAAGTAGCATCATAGTTCAGACTAAGATGATTTTCCAACGAAGAAATTCTTGATTTTAAGAATTCCTCCTTCTTAAAGTATTGTTTTTTGAAAAAGCAGCTTTACTAATAAATAAACCTCTTAATCTTGCTTTACATGCAGCCCATTGTATGTCATAAGGAATGTCAGATGATTCAAGACTATTCACCATTTCATTTAGGATTTCTGAAGCTTGTTTGCAAATATCTTCATTTGACAATAAGTTATTATTTAAGGTCCACTTATTAAACATAGTTTTATTTTTGATATTGGGTTTTATGTTCAATTTTAGTGAAATTCTTGAGTGATCCGAAAGGAATCTGGGTTCTGTAGTAAAGTCCACAATATATTTTGAAATATAATCTGAAATTAGAAAGAAGTCTAATCTGGACCACGAATGATAGCACTTAGAATAATAAGTATATATATCATTCTTGTTTATACTTTTAACAGTGCGGAGGGGATCTATTAAATTATATTCTGTCATCAAATCATTTATAGCCAGAGTAGATTGAAGATTATAGGTGACAGTGGAGCAGGAACGATCAGTTACAGGGTTTATAACTGCATTCCAGTCACCACCCACTATAATATGATGATCCTTATAGGATGCAAGAATATTGTAAATTTTTAAAATGAACAAATGTTGTGAATTACATGGGCCATATAGATTTAAAATTAATAAGGGTTTGTCCAAACCAGCAATAGAAGCGGTAAATAAGCACCACCTCCCCTCATCATCAAATTTCTCATCAATAATATTCCCAATGAATTTTTGTTTAATGATTATAGCTACACCTCTGGAGTTAGATGAGTCACCTGAAGCTATAATCTCTTTGATCCATTTTTTTAGCTCTTTATTCCAATCAATACGTGAAATATGGGTCTCTTGAATAAAACAAATGTTAGCCTGTGATTTAAAGATCATATGAAATAATAGTGACTTTTTCGCTTTATCTTGAATGCCTCTAACATTCCAAGAATCTAAAATTATGTCAACAGGCATATTCTACAAGTATAATCATTATTGATGCTATAAAAGTGAACTCAAGGTGCAAATCCAACACAACATTAAAAAGAAGAAAAAAAATAAAAGAAAAACAGTCTTTAAGTATTCAAGCAAGTCATCAAATAACATTTGTTGAAAAAAAAAGAAAAAGTTTTTTAAGAACCATGAAATGTATAATAATAACCTTTATCCTAACCCTAGTGCCTACCCACCAATCCCCTGTGATAAAGGAAGAGCAGAAGAACATAAAAAACATTGTAATTATAGATAATAATAACCTCAAGTTAGAATACAAATTACTCAAAGGAAGCCTAACATAACATAAAGTCCGAGTAATACTACTAAAAATATATACAAAATTAACTAATTTCAAGACGTCCAACATGCTTAATCCCTACTTCTAATACTAATCTAAAGCTCCTATCCTTAAAATGAAATTTATAGTGATTAACTGTATTTCCTCAAGTATTTCAAGAGAAAGAGAAACAAGTAAATAGTAAATAAATCACACTCTGCTTAAATAGAACACTCTATCATAAGAAGTAATACAATTAAAACTGAAAGATATGTAAGACAACATATATAAGTATAACAAAACCAACTGGTAACATTATAATATAAGTAAATAAGCATAGCATTACTGAACTAAAGATAATAGTCATGCACTATCTACTGAACCTTCTTTATTACTTTAGTGATAATTTCATTAATCAACATGACCATTAGTATGATAAAAGCACTAATACCTGTAGAATGAGTATTTAGTTATAGTTCAAATAAAGCAAAAAACAACTACCAAGCAACCATATCTCAAAATGAAAAACAATTCAGTCTGGAGATGCATCTATTAACTAGATAATAGTAGTACAGGAACTATTCAAAATGAAATATTATAAGCTGTAAGGTTTTAACACTAGTTAATATACATGAATAAAGTATAATTATATTATTAAATAGTAACTTAAACAGCATCATATATATTGGACTGAATGTACAACAATGTGCATACATATAATTTTAAATCTACTTTTTGAATATTTTACTAATGACTCTGTTAGGTTATGTAGCCATACTATTCTTCTAAGCTATAGAAGTAACATAGCAAAACAGCATGAAAAGACAAGGCTTTTAAAGTAAACATTTTGAACATCTAATTAAAACAGAAACAAGCAAGCTAAATGCAGTAAATCTAAGGGCTTAAATATATACAGGTAGATTCAGCTAATCATATTAAAGATAGTTATTTCAAACCTTTCAAATAAGTAAAGGCTTTCTTAAACATAAACTACTAATCATAAATATCACATCCAGCCTCTGAGAAGAAAGAGAGCAGAGAATAGAAAGAACATGAAACTTTCATATGAACAGGTATACTTTGTAACATTTGTCAAATTAAACACTTCAGTATAATATAAAATATTGTATGAAAAATATTCTGAATAGGAAAATATGTTCATTTCCTTACACATCCTTTAGAATTTTAATATATAAAACTAACCTGTTCATTTGTTTCCAGAAACATTTTCACTCTGCTTTATGAAAGTAGCAGCTTGCTTTGAAGTCATGCAGACACACTAAAATTCACTGAATATATTATGTGACATGAATCTGTTTAAATTTAAAAAGCAACCTTCATTTATGAAGAGAAAACACTTTAAATAATAGCCAGATCTATTAAAAGTTAGCGCTATTGAATACTTGTTGAAAACAAGCAGACTTGTGTATTTGAAACTGTCCTTCTTTCCTCACAAATGATGACATCACCATCCATCTCAGAGAGACTGTAGTGTGCATGTTCATGCAGAGCATCAGCTGGAACTCTGAGGGAAGATTTTCTTGCTAGAATGTTGAGATGGAATGTTTTTCCCTCCAAAAATCATTTAGCTTACACAGAAGGCTGTAACTCAAAAGCTTGTAGTAAAATTAACATATTATCTATTTACACAGCAAGCATATGTGAGAGAAAGAGAAAAAAGTAAATACAGCAATTTAAATGCTTCTATTAATCCACACAAATCTAACAAGCATATATCCTGTCACTGCACACTGTCACATCAAATCTATCATGTGTAAATTACATGACAAGTTCTTAAGCTAATATAATTATGTCACACCAGAATTACAAATCATGTAACACAAATACTGTCAGAGTAAAGAAATGAAGAAATCAAACCTTATTGTAGTTCTTTAACAGTAGAATATTAAGATACATTGTCAGGAAGCTTTTTAAATGTTTTAAGAAAAATGTCTTTTGCATCTTTAGGATCTGAACATACAAATCTTTTGTCATTAGCTGTGAAAGACAAGGTATTAGGATATGCCATTCGAAATCTAATCCCTCTTTTTATCAAGTCAGCACAATAGGGGGCTAGTTTTTGTCTATTTAATTTGATCTGTGCAGGAAGATCTTGGGAAAATGATAGTTTGTGAGACTTACATATGAATTGTTTCTTTGTTTTAGCAGTTTCTAGGATCTGGAAAGTGTCTTGAAAGTTTAGTAACTTAGTATAAATTAACCTTGGTGTAGAAGAATCTTGCTTTGTGCAGTGCTCTGTGTGCTCTCTCTACAATTATAGATTTTGAAGAAGCTTCACAATTTAACAGTGTTTCAAAGATATTTTTAGTCACAGATAACAAGTTTTTATTGTCATAAGATTCAGGTAAACCACGAATAATGATGTTATTTCTTGACTCCTGGCTTCCAGATCCAATATTTTAGCTTGTAAATCTGAAATAGTTTTATCTCTAGATTTAAAGTCACTTTCCAATAAGTCTGTTTTAACTTCCAAAGCTAAGATTTTATTTTCAATAGTAACAATACTATCATTTATTTGCTTTAAAGATTTACTAAAGTCTGCAAACTGTTCTGAAAAGTTTTGTATAGCACTTTGGATTGGTTTTAATGCTATTTTTAGTTCTTCTAAAAGGAAATTTGAGCCATTTAAATCTTTATTACTTACATTAAAAGTTTCTGTAGGTTGTCTAGATGATTTCAGTCTTTTTGAACCTGAATCTTTTTCAGGAGAGAGCATTGAAGTATATTTGGCCTTTGTAGGCTGAGTCTCCATGGAGTCAGATTTTGTAGCCATGCCCAGAAATGGAATGCAGTTAACAGGATACCAGGAACCAGGAACAGACTGGAGCAGTAGGAGTCCCAGCAGCAGAGAGACCAAGAATGTTCTGAGGTAAAATAAATCCCAGGATAATAAGTCCAGAAGAAAAAATAATCCAAATGCGTAGAAAAAGATTTATAAAATCTTTTAGTATAAAAATTTGAGGAAAAAGGTTGATATAAAGTTGTAAAAAAAACCAAAAGTTAAATAGCTGTGAGGAGCTCAGAGAGTAAGGACTAGACTAGTCAGCGGCCATCTTGGAATGGCAGTGTGCTATGCATTGTTGCTTAGCCAATATGAGGGCATATGGAGCACGCCTACATCTGCCTACACCTACAGCAGCTGCTGCTTTCCACTCAGACTCCTCAACTGCATGCGGCTGTGGTGACCTTGCCATTGGTGGTGGGATGTCTGGCTCTTCCCCTTGTTCATCTTGCTGAAGCTGTTTTTGATGTTGTATAGCATGGCACATACTGTGAATATTTTTGTACATGCCCATGGATTGTACTGCAGGGCTCCCTGGGATGTATCTAGGCACCAGAATCAAGACTTCAGCAGCCCAAACACATGCTCTATGCTATTTCTGATTTGAGCATGTGCCTCATTATTGTGTTCTTCATCAGGTGTGTGTCCATTTCTGTTGGGTGTCATCATCCATGGTTCCACTGCGTAACCTGCATCCCCCAGTAAATGACCCTGTGGAATATCCCCCCTAGTAAACATCTGATACAGTTTGAAGGTGTACCAGATATGTGAGTCATGGTAACTGCCTGGGTTGCTAGCACACACATTCAAGATGATTCCCTTGACATTACACACAACTTAGCAGTTAATACAGTGGAAGCCCTTTCTATTAATATAGAGCCTTCCCTTTTCCCCAGGTGGTGCCTTAATTTCTACATGTATGCAATCTATGGCACCCAGTACTTCAGGGTGTTGTGCTACAAGGTAGAACTCCTGCATATTTCTGGTCCTATCCTCAGGAGTACAGGGAAAATATATTTGGCCACTAGCATGTCATAGTATAGCATTCAGGAATTGATAGAGTATCCTGGATGCTGATGCCTGTGACACCCCCAGCATGTCCCCAGTTGTCTCTGAAAGGCACCCATAGCTAAAATTCTAAGTTCTACACATACCTTGATCTTCACTGGGATGGGTTTCCCTAGGTTCATCCTGGCTCTCAGTTAAGGACAACAGAGGTCACAGAGTTCCTGTAGTGTGTCTCTATCCACCCTGGAATGGTCTACAGTTTCCACCTTATGCAGATTGTGATAAGTTTCCCAGGATCTGAAAACTCTTCTCCTTCTTGGTCTTGGTCTATTAGCAGCAGCAGCAGCAGCAAAACAGACTTCAGCCTGTTGCACATACACATGAATTCAAGCAGCAGCCTCTAACATTGTTTCTGTATAGACTCTTTTCCATGGCTGTATTTCAGTAGGTTTTGGAATTCACAGGGAAAACCACCACTGAGTGTATATGGTTGCTTTATATCTTGTTGAATAGCTCCTCCATTTTGGATTGGTTGATTAGCATATGATCTAGCTGCTTGTGCTGTAATTTCCATGCCACAGTGTTTACCTTGTTTGCACAGCTGTGCACAGCTCTACATACAATGTAGCGCTGCTTGTTGAATCCAAAGCAGTGCGCTAGTGTATTGAATCTGTCCATGCATCTATCTGGAACTTTTTTCAGTGGATCAGTTCCCCATTTCATTTTCCATGGAGTGGTATTGTATTTCTCTTAGTAAAGCATTTTGAAAGGATGCTTGCTGCAATGCATCCCTGAATCTAAAACTGTAGCTAGGTCATCTGGTAACCTGTGCACTTCCTGTCAACTTTGAGATGAAGGTCAAAAACCAAGGTGTTCTCAAAGCTGAAGACATAAAAAAAGGAAAACTCAAAAACTCTCTGATCTGAAGTTGTAGCAAGCTACTTGCTATAAATGCTGCAAACCACTTGCCGTAGTTAAATTGCAATGCACTGAAAACTTCAGCCATCACTTAAAACCCAGCATTGGCATTCATTTATGAAGCTATACTATTTTTGTGGCTTCATAAAGCAATGCTAGTACTGCACTCCAGCACCTGCAAATCATGTCCACTAAAAGACCTTGTGTCCAGGGCAGCTATACCGTTTTTTCCTGTGTAAATATGGCTCATTTTCTGTGAACATAGGAACTAAAGATGATTTGAAGATTATTGATTGCTATTTACATCTGATAGTTTTACTGATAATATACTGTAAATAGTTCATTCTTTTGCACCAATGTCTGATATTTGCCTTTACTGCTGTGTTTGGAAAATCAAGATTTCTTAATTTTACCTGATGCAGTTAAGCTTCCTTAAGGTGGAAATATTTATGTTGTGGTAATTTACAGTATACTTAACTTTTAATTAATGGATGGTGTGTTTTATAAAATGCTTTACAGGAAAATTATCAACCTCCCCAGATGAATCATAAATTAGAAACCCTGTGCATGTTATGATATAAATGTCAAAAAGTGCAACTATCCCTATGCTAAAATTGTTAATCAGACTTAAATTCATTCAAAATTCAAGATCTGTGGACAACATATGTAGAATAATGTATCTTTATTCTCAGAGCCATAACAATACAGCACTACAAAAGTCAAACTGACTTCCCTTTACAGCTCAAACTACATCTCTTCTATTTTTATATGTATACTTACAAGTGAAAGCTACTGTCTCACCTTCAAACACAAATTAAAAATTACCTCTACTACCTTCATTTTCATTGTGACATCACCATTTCTCCACAGGCCCCATGCAAAGCTGTTGGTGCAAAAGGCTTTAATAAAATAGCCCCAGCAAATTAGAACCACCTGCCCTGATATGAGAATGAAAACTCTTTACTCAAAATTCATGTATAATGTCCTATAATACCTAAAATGAGAAGTATATTAAAAAAGACAAAGAGAAAAAGGATAAAGGTCTTTTAGTCTATAGCACCCAAGCTTATGCACAAACCCCAAATGACCTGATCTTTACACTCAGTTGCATATGTTGCTTTTAAATATGTAAGTATTTCAGATTTGTTACTATACTGTAAAACTATGTTAAGTTCATTCTGTAATGTTGTATGCTGTTTCACTATTAGCCCAAGTGGGCAAACTCATATTGTTACATTGAACATTTTATGTCAGAATAATGTAAATTAATGCACCAAATGTAAAATCATGTGTAATCACCTTGGGTCTGATTCTTGGCTGAAAAGTGGCTTTGGAGCAGTCTTCGGGCATTGGGTGAGGCAGAGCTGAGTTAAAGCTACATGAAATGACATTAAGAATGGTTTTGTTTTTCATTTCTGTATTGATAAAATATGCAGTTTTCCTATTCTCAGGACTTGGAAATCAAACACATGTACATTCTAAGTGCTGAATTCCAATTTCTGCCAAAAGGAAAAAAAAAAAAAGAAAGAAATAAGCTTGCTCACCTCGCCCGTTTTTTTTTTTTTTTTTTTAAACAGACCAACAAATGGGGTGTGTTCATCCATAAAAACTGATTTATATAATATACACATATGTATAAGATGTGCACACACACACACACACACACACACACACACACACACACACAGATGCACATACCTCATACACACACTCACAGAAACACTCAAACACCAACATGCATAAAAGAAAAATGCACAATTTGACAACTAATTTGACAGCTGCCAAAGTGGTTGATATAAGCCACCAGTTACCAGCTATTTTGGCATCTGTGAAGCTACATATCAAACATTTGTCCACCTCACTGATCCCTCTCTGAAGCTAGTTGCAATTTACCCCTTACACTTACTCTGTTGTATAGCTGTGGAAATCATCCATGGTGGTCTACTGACTCATAATCCTCCCAATTAAACATTTTGTCTGTAACACGGGCAGTCTAGTTACTCAAGATCCCCCTCATCTCTGTATAGCTGTTTCAGGGTAACACATTCAAGCATACTCTCACACACACACACACACACACACACACACACACACACATGCACACACGCACACACACATGCACACACGCACACACACACACACACACACACACACACACACACACACACACACACACACACACACACACACACACACACAAACGCATGCATATTGACCATATACCCATAAACATTCATGGATATCAAGCCACACAGAACCATTCACACATCTTTCAGTCCTATTTGCCTGGATGGCTGTCTGTCTAGAGTAAAACAACCCTGCTCCAATTGTGCAGATTCAACCACTGAAATGCACAGGTGCATGTTACAACCTAGCAGTCTACACTTACACTTATTCTACAGTTCCATTTAGGGTAACTTGTATTGCACGCAGTGTAGGACATCTATACTAGGCAAGCATCCTAAGGAGGTAGGGCACAAAGCTACTCTAGGGACCTAATTAGCCGACACTCCACCCCACATTCCTCCTATTATCATAATGCCTGACACTACTGGCCAAAGTATAGAGTCTTACTTGATAACTTTGCTGCGAGGCTTCTTTGTATAGTAAAACCCTCAAGTGCTATGTGCCACTATTTGCACAGTTCAGAAGTTGTCTATAAATTATACCACTGAAATACTTAATCAGTACAAAATTGGTACATCACTGAATGCACCCAAAACTCTGAGGTGTAATGTTTTTTGAGGCATACATATACATAACTGATATTTACAGAACAGAAAACTCCATATCACGAAATTCAATCTCTTAAGAATACTTATCAAGGAATTTATAATGGTTATAAAAATTCACTAACTAATCATAACATTTAATATATAATATTCATAGCGGGCCACAGACAGCAAACTAACAAAAACAATCTCACAAAAAAAATATATATAGTCCTGAAGAAACTGAAAAACCAAACAAACAACACAACCTATTGAAAAAGTTGTTTTAAGCAAAAACTAAAAAAGGAAAGGAATGTTCAATAAACTGTAAAAAAAAGAAAAAAAAGTAGAGGGTAGCAGGTTATACGTAAATACATATACAAATATAATCTACTGTAGTATATATGCATTATTATGATACATGCCAACTCACTAATGATGATTTCAGCAGTTGTCATTAAAGAAAAAGACTTTTGGCAATAAACAAATGTTAAATTTTATTTGCAAGCAGCAAGTCCAACCTGCAACCTCATGTGAGGAAAGATCTCAGCACTTCCCAAATTATGTAAAATATATATTTACTCCACTATTACACAACAGTTGGGAAATTGATGTGTGTGCTGTATGCATAGAAGACTGTGTCTGCATAGGGGGAAGTAAAAATGTATGCAGAGTCTTATTCAATTATGTAACAGTCTTTTTGAAATACAGAAGGCTTTAGTATACCATTCAAGTGCAAGCTGGCCATATTCCTTTGAGTCAATATTCATTAATGACACCCAAAAAACAAAAAACTTAAATGTTAAAACAAATGACATTAAAAAAGGCAATTTAACATCCATAAATAAACAAATAATAAAGTGAAATAACAATAAATAAATAGCATGCCATACCTACCTAGTTTAAGAATTAGGCTACAACTAAATTAAACGGCTGTACAAAATAAAAGACTGAACTATGTAAATGAACTACATCCAATACAATGAACCAGTAACTCTCATGTATTAACTTCAAAGTATGTTTCAAAAGTACACATAAAATAAATGCATCCACAGAAAACATTCCCAAAGCAATACAGCAAGCCCACCCTCAATGCAAAGAGCATTACACATTCCCAACATAAAATATAAACAGAGTTATACAACACAATGTAAAAAGCTCAGGAACAACACAATACCAACACAATGAATAAGTCACACAAATAGCAAGAAAAGTGAACATAAGCAGAGCTGGGGATCACAATGATGTGAAAAATCCATTATTTTTCAACAAGCCATTGTAGTACAATGAAAACTTTTATTAAGCAGGATACACACAATCAGATAAGTGCTTTCATCTCTGCTGATTCAGAGACTTCTTCAAACAAAAACTTTTTTATATGTTGCTTAATAAAAGTTTTCATTGTACTACAATGGCTTGCGGAAAAAGAATGGATTTTTCTCATCATTCTGATCCCCATCTCTGCTTGTGCTCACTTTTCTTACAATACCAACACAAACAACAACATATATAACTCCTGTAAATAAAACCAAAAACAAACATACAACAATATAAATAAAACACAGAGCTCAAAACATGCTCAAATATAATATGAACAAGTACATGTAACAAAATACACAGTGAAGTTTTATATACACTAACAACTTTGAGCAATTGCTGTTATATTCAATACACATTTTAAGGCTGGTTGGGTGTGTTTGTATGTGCTGAGTTTCATGTATTTTAAGTGTTAAGACTAGTGCGTCAAATGTCAAAGTAGTGAGCATTTTTTATGAAAATTTGTTTTAATTGCTGGTTTCTGTTGTATTGTATTTCATTGTGACCTTGAAGCCTAAGATTTAACCATTTTGTATTTTGCCAACACTTGTTATAAATATTGCTGTTACTACTATTCAGCATTGGCATGCATTTTCATATCCAGTAGTAAAAGTAAATTATTCACCCTATAAATTGATTTTAATTGATTATTTTTTTAAATGATTAAAACGCACATCAGAATATATAAAGTAAATGGACTAAGTACTACACATAATACTGGAGAGATGACTGATAAAAATGTATAGTTATACATGACTAATGAGAAATAGTATTCAGAATTATGAGAGTTACAGAATAATTGAATTTAAGTCAAATAAGATAGTAATAGAAAGAGACAAAATAGAGGAAATGATAAAGGAATGGGAAGGAATTATTTAATGATACTAAAGGCAGAAGAGAATGAGGTTTTTGAGTTAGAGAACTGATTTGTATAATGACAATATTAAGAAAGGGGCATAAAAATAATGGAAAATGTTGGAAAACAGAGAACAGTAGAAAAATATTTAGATAGCTTAAAATCACTGATCCAACAAATAAAAGTTATGGATTCTTTTTTTAGTAAATAAAAGAAGATATGAGTGAAGAAGAAGCAAGGAAAGAAAGTATAGAGTAAGTAAAGATTCAATTTGGCAAGTGATGATAATTTGTTGAGGTAGTTATTAAACAATCCGATGAAGACATCCAAAATAATTTTGGTAGGGGTAAAATTTGGGAGGTAACTAGGAATCAATTTCCGGTACTTTGCATAGTTACTTCTTTATGTTCAAAAGGTGCTGAAGAGGAAATGATTGATAAAAACTGCAAGAAAAAATATTAGGAGATATAAAGGAAAGTATATTTTTAGATTGTTCCCATTAAATTGAAAGAGAATTACTTTCAGTGCAGTTAATATTCAATACAAAAGAGAATGAGCAAACAAAAAAATAATATGCAAATAAGTACTAATCATAGATTAATTAAGAATCTACTATATGAGGTGATTAAATCTTAGAAAAAGTAAAATAAATGAGAAAAATTAGGTCATGAGATATGTAAAGAAGAAGGTGATATAAGTAGAAAACAAAAATGAAGCACTTAGGAAATGGAAAATAATTAATAAGAAAAGGAAAGATAGTATAAAGGAAAATTTAGAAAGAGATGAAGATAAATATAGAGAAAATGAAATAAAGGGAGTTTTTTTATAAAGAAAATGAAACAAGAACCATTGGAAACAATTTAATTATCAAAGAAAATGTTATGAGATAAAGAATGGGGATGGGGAAATGCAGGAAAAAAACAGAAATGCAGAATAAGATTGAAATCAGTATGGAGGAAAAAGAGACATTTGTAAAACTTAAATCAGATGAAAGTAAAAATGATATTTACAATTAGAAAATAGGTAAATGAAATATAAACACTGGAAACACTGAAGGAGAAATAAAGATAAGGAAATGATAATAGAAAGGGGAAATATCAAATAAATAGATTTAGACAGCTGAGGCATAAGGAGGTGCAGATGAAGAATTAACACTTCCAGAATTACTATTTACAAAGGTCAACACAGATATATCTGACAATTCAGAAAGACCCACACTACTTGCGTGGCAGCCTGCTATAAAATGAGCTATTTACATAATGCAAAGTTTTGTGATGAAGATACATGTTAGCTGCAATGATGAAAGAACTTATTATTACCTAATATGCATGTCTCCAAATTGTTGCTAACCACTGCAGGTTCATATCATTACTTTCCTGTTATAGTTTACATCCTCAACCTATGTATCAAAGTGGCATTGGCATTCCCCTTATTCACTCTCCCATACACAGAGAAAAACAAACAAACACATATACAACATACTCCATGCCCAACCCTGTGTTGTGACACCATCCCCAATGTTTCCTTTTCCCCCACACTCATAAATCACAGATAATTACAATTAGTCATTAATGCCAGATGTTATAGTTTCACACTTCACATCCTTCAGTAAATGCATGGTAGTGCAAAAACTATATATTTAGTGACCTCCTAGGTACATAAGAGGAATTAAAATCCATTCCTGATTGTGTTCCTCTGTCCCACAATTCATGTTTCCTTTGTCTGGATGTCTTTTTCTAAAAGGTTGAGAGATATGCTAATGTGTTTCTTGTCCCGCTCATTCATAACTCACAAGCTGTTACAGATATTGGATAATGCCCAAGATCTTCAATATATGGTAAAAAAAACTTGTTGCACTAACTTGTCAGGTAGCACTCTGAGTTAATGCTAATGTTTTCTGTGGCAAAAGTGCAGGGTTTGAAACCTTTTTCCCATCCTTTTTTTACTTTTTCCAACTCTTACCTCATATTTCCATTAAACCCCTGGTGTTTAGCAGTGGTGAAAAGAACAAATCTCCTCAGTTTGAAGGTGGAGTCCTTCTTAGTGCCTTTAAGATATGGTCTTTATAGTATATATATATGTGTGTGTGTGTGTGTGTGTGTGTGTGTGTGTGTGTGTGTGTGTATATATATATATATATATATATATATATATATATATATATATATATATATATATAGATATATATATATTATATTGTTGTCTAGTGGTTCTACCCAAACTATATTGTTTTTTTATTTAATGCATGCTAATGTTTCCCTAATTATCTAGTGGTTCCACTGTCCCTAATCACTGTTAAGGTATGATGATGTAAACGAATACTTGTTGTCTAGTGTCCCCCATGCCTAAGTACTGCTAAGGCATGGTCTGTTAGTGTTACCCTAGTAGCTAGTGATTCCTCCCAGCTATGTTGTAGTATTTGCTCATTAGTCTAGGGGAAATGTGCAGATATGACAGCTCTCATCTCCACTCCACTATATAGACACACACACACACACACACACACACACACACACACACACACACACACACACACACACACAGCCACCTCCCACCCAATCACACTCATGGACACTCTTATTCACTTACACCCCCACACTCACACCTAGCTTACTTTCTCACTAACAACCCTAGTGCAACATCCATGACAGACACACACACACACACACACACACACACACACACACACACACACACACACACACACACACACACACACACACACACACTCGCACATATACTAACACATGTAGTCCTTCTCATAAACACATGCACAGGCTCCCCCATACTACCTGCCCAATAAACTCCCTGGTACTTAATTATGCCATAATGGACAGACAGAAGACTTCAGCCATGTTTATTACCATGAGAGGCCAGGAACAGCTGTGTGACTTTATGCAGCTGAGCAATTCTATGAATAATTTCTTGGCTGCTTAAATGTCTTATCACAGGTGGTTCTGAAGGAAAATGCATGGCACTTTGTTTATTTATTTGTCTTTGTTTACCAGGAAAGTTGGACTGAGATAAACCCCTTTTTGAGCTGAGACCTGGAGAGAAAATCTCCACATTTAACACCAGTTTTGTTATACACATAAAATACTGTTACATGATATCAAAAGAAATACAAAATATTGAAAAGTATACGTACATGAGAGAGAAAAGCTTTACAATAGCTTACATAATTGTTATTCAGAAACAGAGCATGTACGTAGCTTGCATAGGTGTATACAATGTTAAACATTCATTAGAAATAGACATAGGGTTGTACATAGCAAAGACATAAAATATTCAAAAAGATTCTGCAGTGTTGTTGCTGCTGTTGTCTTTCGGCTTTTCCCGGTTAGGGGTTGCCACAGCGGAACTCCCGTCCGCTAATGATTGGCAGTAGATTTTTATGTGCCGAGTTGCCAGCTCTGACGCACAACCTTCAATGAAGGTAGACCCATTCACGCATGTCTCCACACAGAAGAGGCTCTAGCTGAGAATCGAACAGGACAATGTCATACTGTGAGGCGATGACACTACCGCAGCACCACCACCGCAGCAATATTACCTGTGATTTCTGGCAAATAAAATAATGCAAAGAAGCAGCAGCTTAACTATGAAAATATTAGAAAGTAGGAAAGGTGGATGATAATAAAATACATTATGATATTTTACTAGTAGACTCTCCCATAGAATGCCTCATCCATTTAGGATGGGTGGAGAGATAGCCCATCATAATGCAGCATGTTTTCATGTTGCAACACCATGGTAGAGCTGTTTCTGAATCAGAAATGGTTACCAGGATGTATACATACTGCCTAACCCTTCTGAATCTGGCCCATAGCCTTTCACATAGAGAATAACAAAAGATCTTTTTCTTTGAGAATCTAGTTAATTTAATTTAATTTAATTAATTTAGAATTGGGAAATAATTGCTACTTTGGGCTTACACCCCAATCATATGAAGAGATTAGTAGTGAAGCAGCAACTGACTAGAATGAAAAGGTTAACATCTGATAATTCAACCTTTTTGCATGAACTAATTAAGTTGAAAAAATTCTTCATTGGCCTGGCTACAATAATGATTGGTTAGTTACCAGTGAAAATGAAGTCTTATTACATAGGGAAGCAAAGGCTTGCCCAATCCTGTCTAAAGATGGTGCTACACTTGGACTGGTTATTGACGAGGTTGTTGTTCCTAGCACATCCAATCATGTTATTTTTAAACAAGACTTTCCCATCCCTATTTTAAATTAAATGTGGTTAATGAAAAATATTATCATAGAAAATTGGTAGATCATCCTTGGAAATAGTGAACTTTTGAAGGTTTTAGGTGAGAAACTTGTGTTCACTTTCAAAAAGCCTTTTAATTTGAGACTTATGCTAGAACATCGCAATTCCAAAGTGCCCAGTCCTGCAAAGCACACTAGACCGGGCACTTTCTGTTGACATAGGTGCAAACAGTGTAGATCCATGAGCAACTCTTCTTCAGTTCAGTTTACACACTGCAATGTTATTCTTTGGGCCATGGAAAATTTGATTGTGAAAGAGTTTTATTGGTGATTTTAAAACATTCCTGGAGTGCCAGGAATCAACCTGGTAGATAAAGTTAAGGACAATTCTTGATCCAGGATTAAACGAGATTATTAATATCAAATGCTTTTTACAGGCAAAAAGGCTTTAAATAAGACTTGTGCATTCATTTTTATGTATGTTTTATAGGATGCTTGTGATCTTTATTTTTTTTTACTTTGAGGGATTTTGTTACAGATATTAATTTATTATTTATTTTTTATGTATGTAGTGATAACACCCACCAGATTTGTTATTGGTCAATTTTTGGCATGTGATCTAATTGGTTTGATTTATAAATTGTTTAGTAAAGTCTTTAGAATATTGTCTGAAGATGTTCTTGTACTGAAATTAAAGAAGGAAAGTGCTTACAGTATTTGCCGTGTCTGGCGTCTTACTTTGGCTGGTTGATTTTAGAGTTTTGAGTTTTAGTTCCTGTTGTTCTGTTCTTTGGAAGTTGTTTGGTGTGTTTTTGTGGATTTTGCCTTGACTGGAAAGACTTCTCCACAGGACACCATCTTGGACTTGATTATTCATCCAGTCACAGCAGATCTAGCTATATTAATGCAAAGGTTAACCTCAGCATTTACAGAGGTGATCTTAGAAGGGCTGTCATCGAGAAGCCAATTAGGAGTTCAAGCTACCATTTCAGGGAACATCTGCAACTTGTTATTACAAAAGCCACAAGGAGTATATACTAGTCTTGGTATGGTGCATAAGTATTCTGGCAACCAAAATCATCATGCTGTCAGTGCTGAAAATGTTATAGAGAATGTTTTCAAAGAGGTGAATAATCTTTTGTCAGAACTAGCTATGGATAGCAATTTAAGGCCTGTAAGTAATCAAGATGTCAACCTTCCACAAAATTAATTTGAATTATGTAAAAGTGAAATTTACAGGTTGGAACTTTTAACTGCGAAATGCATTTCATTGCATTATGACATCTTACATTTGGGAGATAATTAAAATAGAATGTGTTCCACAAGGCCTCTGTGTATTCAAATTTCTGAATGGGGTTAAACCAGGTGATTAATTACATAATGATTTGGTCAGTTTGTTCAATAACACCAGTATTTCCTTTATGAAGGCTTTGGTTAATAATTGTAAAAAAGGACACTGCTGTTATAAAATGCCTAATACTTGAACTGGATCAAAAAGTGAGGGGTCTCAGTTCTTTCCAATCTTTTATCACGTTTTATTCAGGAATTACAGCTAAGAGTGGGAAATTAAGATCTTCCACAGTGAGTAGGAAACAAGGTAAACTGAGATGGGATATTCAAGCTTATTTAAGTGATCCAGCATATCCCAATAAGACTTCCAATGTTTCCAGTAGAACAAATCAAGTTTCTATTGGTTTGACTACAGTAGTTCCTCCACAACTGAACAGTATTCCTACAACAGAATCCACCAAGCAAGACACAGTACTTCAGCCAAGTACAAGTAGTAATATGGATGCAGATTTTGCTATACTTCAAGTTCTTTTCCCAAGGCCTTTTTTAGTTCATCCAACTGGAAATGTATGAACACCCACATGGTCAGCCAACAAACAATCAAAAGGGAAGGGGGAAGAATTAAAGACTTAACTTATAAAATCAAAACATTAAATTTAAGTAATTTTCCTTTATCAACTCAACATTTATCTGTATTATCAAAGGGTTTCTCATTTATTACAATGAATTTGGTCAACATGACAAATTTTATAATACATTTCAAGCTATATTTACGCAAGTTAAATCTACACTTTATTATGAATGATGTACCAAAATTGGGGACCAGAAATGAAGGACTGCATAAAAAAAACTACATTTAATCCACCACTGAACAATACATTACAGATTTTTAATAACCTGTGTGAAGATAATTTTAGAAACAAGGTAAAATAGAGACCAAAACCATAATCTGAAAGAATTGGAAAGGTTAGCACTTAAAGAACCTTCTATGAACACTGACATAAGGGTAATGTGAGCTGACAAAGGTGGAATGATTGCACTAATGACTACAACAGACTACAACAAAGCTATTTTAGAGCTCTTAGCAGATGAATCGTGTTACATGAAAGTCAACAAAGACACTGCAGCACGTAGTTTTTCATTTGTTTATTGGGTTCTAACTGATAAGTTTTGCCAAGGCAATTTAGATCACAATGCTTATAGTTTTCTTAATATATAATATCCAAAAATTGCTAGATTCTTTGGAATTCCAAAGGTACACAAAGATTGTAATAGACCACCCTTCAAACCATTTGTTGCTGCTGGTTCTTATAAAACTGAACCTATTACCATAATGTTAGACACTATTTTGAATCCTGTAGTGCAGAATTCAAAATATTATCTACAGGATTCATGGCACCTTTTAGAGTTGTAAGTCACAAAGAAGGCGGAGTACAGCAGAAGTAAGAACAAAACTCCAAGTTTAATTCCAAGAATGTGCACTTATAACATACGGATGAGCGCTTTCACCATTACAGCTTCTTCAGATCCTTGTATAAAAGTCACAGTAGACCTCCCCTTATATAAGCAGCTCAATTAATCAATTAAATAATTAATCAGTTAAAAACAATTAGAAGCAATGCTGGAGAATTTAAAGAACTCTCCCATATTTAAACTTGTTGGTATGAAATAAGACAAGAATATATAAAACATACATAATGACCTAAAAACATGTAAATAAACATTCTGATAAGTTAGTATTAATAAAATATATACAAATAAATAATAATTCATTTTATGTTCCTGCGTTGTCTCAACTTAGGTTTTATAGAAGCTCTATCATTCAACCCATGCCCCCTATCAGCTTTCAAATGAATGATCCAGTCAGTCTCCTTAGATTCAGTAAGATTCATAGTATTACCACCCCTCTTGTTCACAGCAATTATCTCTAGGACCCGGAACAAAAAAGTATGATTATTATCATTGATGGTTATATGTTTTGCTAAGGCATTGTGTAAAGTGCCCTTTCTCATGTGGTAAATCATCAAAACTGTTAATAAAAAAATAGGATCATTATACCGTATCAAACCTTTTCTCACACCTTCTACCAGAGCTACTATTGCCCACTCCCATCTTATAACTACTCTCTTCTACGCCTCACCAATCTTCACTAACCTTAAGAAGGCCAACCTAAATAAACTTGCAACTTGTTATAATAGCATTGCCCGATTTGCCACCAGCAACCCTTTCAAAACACACCACTGTCACAACCTAAAACTCCTAGGCTGGCTTGAGCTACAAAACTGTCTTTTGGTCTCACAACTTACCATTGCTCACAAGATACTCTATCAACCTTATAACACCCCTATACTTTCTCAACTCTTAATCCCTTACAATAATCTTACCTCTCTTCGATCTTCTTCCAAACTCATGACTAAATCAGTAAAGTCCCATAACCTAGCTGGTGACTCTCTTTTCACTAATACTATAGGAAGGATATGGAATCAGCTACCCACTGATATCACTCTAACCTCCTCCTTACCTCTGTTCAAACAAAAAATCAAACTGTATTTCCAAAATCACTGGCTCTGTTCCTGTTGGACTCCTGACTAATTTCTTCTTTTGCCTCCACCACTAGAACTCTACACTTTACTTAGTAAATATACTTACTCCTACTTCTTATTGCCCTGTTACTATCCTCTCATGCTCTAACCTACTCCTCCTTTCTCTCTCCCCTGTCCTCTTATACACATTCTTACCCTTCTCCCCTCCAGACTATTTCTTCTTTCCCTCTTCCTCCTTTTTATTCCCTTCTTATCTCCTGTTTTACTTCTCTTCTTCTTATTTCTTTTGAAACCTTCTTGCTAATCCTAATTTTTCATAATGCTTTATACTGAACAACAATTTTTGTAATGCTTTTTACTGAACAACAATTTTTTTTATAGTATGTTCCTTAGATACTTCATGTATATTTAGTTTTTGTTTATTCATGTTACTAAATGATAATTCACTTTGTACTTAATTATGTACTCTGTAAATTGTCCCATTGAAATATAGTATGAGTGGAGCCTTTCTCCTCGGGCCTCTACTGAAAATGGACATATATCCAGCTAGACTAGCCCGGTTAACAAATGTAAAATAAAAATAAAAATAAATATGCTCTCTCATTCTATCCCTTAACGGCCGGTTAGTTTTACCAACATAGAAACTCGGGCATGCCTGACAAGTAGCTAGGTACACCACATTAGGTGTCATACAATCTGCATCTGCCTTGATGGAGAAAATGGTGTATAAATCCGGGTGTATAAACACCTCACTGCTATCAATAAATGAACAAAAGTTGCACTGACCACAGGGTTTAGTGTGACCAATGTTCTTCATAATCCTATCATGTCTGGGGTGACAAAGCAATCACTTTAGGTTGCTCTTATTCCGAAATAGGAAACTTGGTGTCTCCCCCACAATGCGTTTCAAGTCATCATCAACCAGGAGAATATCCCAATGTTTGCTAATAATTTCCTTTAACTGATGTTGATCAGAAGTATACAGAGTAGAAAATTTAATAGATCTATTTAACATATGATCTCCAATGGTTTGATCTTGGACCCTGGGTCCAAAATATGGTGCACCTGAAGTGGTGCGTGACATGTATGCTTCCTCCATGTATGGTATAATAGCATTGTCCTTGTATCCCCGGGTCAGTAATCTATTTCTCAGATTATCTAATTCTGAGATAAACCCCTGTTCAGTGGGGTTCAATCTCGAGGCTCTAATGGCCTGTCCTTTCATTATATTCTTAAAAACAAATTGTGGGTGCATACTAGACATTAATAACAAGGAATTGCAGTAACATGCCTTGCGGTAGACCCCCGTGTTTATCATATCATCTGTTAATCTCTCAATATATAAGTCTAAAAAATCAATTCTATGTGTAGAATAATTCATGGTAAAAGTAAGGAATGCAGTTAAGTCATTCATGATGGATAACATTGATTCTAGCTGTTCTGATGTTCCATTCCAAAGAACAAAAAGGTCATCAACAAACCTTCTATAGAACACCACATGTTCACCGAAAAGTGCATTCTTAAATAAAACATGTTCCTCCCAATGTGCAAGGAACATGTTGGCGTAGCTATTTGCACATGGAGTGCCCATAGCTACGCCATCATGCTGTTTATAGATCTGGTCTTGGAACATGAATAAGTTGTTCTCCAAGACCAGTTTTAGAAAATGAACTGTAAGGTCTATTAAAACTGCAGTATAAGTACTGTGTGCTTTCAGATAATTCAACACATAATCAAGTCCTATATCATTAGGTATTACAGTAAATAGAGATTGAATATCAAAAGTCACAAAAGTACAATTAGAGATTCTATCATGGTGTCCAATACATTCATACAGATCAATCAAAAATTGCTTAGAATCCTTCAAGACTGTAACATTGTCATTCAATACACATCTCAGATGTTTCTCCACAAAAACTGAAAGATGTTCAGTTACCCAACCACGGCCAGAAACTATGGGTCTCATGGGTGGGTTCTTCATATTTTTGTGTACCTTGGGGAGACCTTGTATAATCGGTATAGTAGGTGTATAGATCATAAGGTATCCATATAGCTCCTTATTTATTAAATTACTTCTAAGAATGTCATAAAGCGTGCCATGAATATATCTGACAACAGAGTGAACCTGTTCCATAGAGGTAGGTTCATAGAACCTGTCCTGTAACATGGAGGACATCGCCTCCATATAAAATGACATATCCAGGACTACAACTTTCCCACCTTTATCAGCTGGTCTAATTATAATGGTAGGATCATTCTGCAGTTTCCTCAAACACTGACGTTCCCGAAAGCTCAAATTGTCCCACCTCTTCTGTTTATGGGGTCCCAATGGAGTATTATAATAACTATATAATTCCTCCTCTGTTAACTTAAGGAATGCTTCAACTAATGGGTGGTGAGTTGGTACAAAATCACTTAAATTCTTAAAAGCAAACTTCCTGCTCTGTGCTAATTCTTTCTCAGAATCATTATAAATGAATCTAAGCATTACATTCCTACAAAAAAGTTTCAAGTCCACCATTGTATCAGTCAATTTGCTCTGACTTTTAGGAATAAAATTCAAACCTTTGTTTAATAAACTGGTGTCATCATCTGTTAGAGTAATGTGGGACAAATTATAAATTAACGCTTGTTGTTCCACATTCTCTTTAAAGTCTGAAGGGGCATAAAATCCCCTGATAATTTCCTCTTCTGTCTGCCCCTGCTCATGGAGCGAGGTCTGCGAGGACTTTTCTCCATGCGCACTGGCAGAGGAAAAGTCAAATCCAAACTTGAGAGATTGCTGGAATCAGTCAAAGTAGTAGTTTTCTTAGGTTTGACAACAGGCTCTGATCCTTCTTTTGTAGAAACAGGTCTATTCTTAACCACATGTACTTCAGGATATAAGTTGTTTCTAGTACATGTACTGGGATGTACAATGTGAATAACATCCACAGAGTCCTTGCAATTGTCTGTGGTAGTCCCAGCGACAGGTGGTATTTCTTCCAAAATACATGCATCATCACTGATGGTGACCCCCCCCCAGTACAAACTTGGGCAGAGTCCATCTCCACAGGAGTAATGCTGCTGTGTCCATTCAATTCAACCCCCACATTCACGCCATTTGTTACACTGTTACTTGTAACATCGTTGATAAAATTAAAGTGTGTAGATTCCTTGACTTTCCTAGGATGCATGGGGGTAGAAGGATCCCTATGCATCTGAAACGTTGTAGAGGAATCCTGCCCTGTTCTGGGCCATAAGAATACATTGCCCAATTTAAAATCATTAATGTCCCTGGTGGCTTTGTGTTTTTTCTGCTGTAAAAGTTTTCTTTCATACGCTAGCACACAATCTAGCAAGTTCTCAAACAATGGTGCAACCACCTTGTCCGAAAAGTTACTGAAAAGCTCCTGCTGTTTGCGCTTTATATTATCTGTTAACCTAACCTCCTCAGGGAGGAAAAAGTCAATTAGTAGTTGCAAATACTTGCGACTCACCTCAATGTTTAAGCGTTGCCATTTCGCGAGTAAATCTGGATGTTCCTTGCCTTGATTTGGCATATTGAGAACCCTTAAACCTCGCGGAATAATATGTTGTTCGAGGCAGAACTGGAAGTGTATCCGCTGTGTCTGTAAGCGTTTAAGCCTCATGAAATCCTTCTCCATAGATTCTTTGGAATTCCAAAGGTACACAAAGATTGTAATAGACCACCCTTCAAACCATTTGTTGCTGCTGCTTCTTATAAAACTGAACCTATTACCATAATGTTAGACACTATTTTGAATCCTGTAGTGCAGAATTCAAAATATTATCTACAGGATTCATGGCACCTTTTAGAGTTGCTCAATGAGTTTGACTGTGGCGATATGGGGCAATTCATATTTGCCTCACTGGATGTTGTCTCACTGTATACGTGTATACAGCAAGATATAGGGACTGATTATGTCAGGGATTATCTCAGTTAGTATACAACATTTGACAGCAATAAAACTGGTGCCATCTGTTTATTGTTAGATCTTGTGTTGGACACTAACTTTTTTTAATTTTTAGGTAAATATTACAAACAGATTTCAGGTGTAGCCATGGGGGCCACAGTTGCCCCAGTTTTCACCAATCTAGTGATGGCCATGTGGGAGGAAAGATGTTTAAAAAGACATCACCTGTCTCAGCATATTCTTTTTTTATCACAGGTGCATTGACCATCTTTTTTTCTTGTGGAAAGGAGACAGAAAAGATTTCAATGTTTTTGCTGATTACCTCAACACCAGCGCAGACTTTTTGAGATTCACAGTAAGTGCAACTGGGGAGAGCTTGTACTGTTTGGACATCAGTTAGTCATATGATTACAACAAGAAGACCTTTGTCAGCAAGATTTTTAGGAAGGAGTCCTTTGTTAATCAGTATTTACATAGAGACAGCTTAGACCCCAATCATGTGAAGAATGGGGTCGTGAGGGGGCAGCTGATTACACTGGGCAGTTTGACATCTAAGTCAACCTTTTTGCACAAACTAACTAAGTTGAAAGAATTCTTCGCTGACTGCGTCTACAATAATGATTGGTTAGTTACCATTGAAAACAAAGACTTATTGCTTAAGGAAACAAAGGCTCACCCAATCCTGTCTAAATATGGCACTGCAATTGGATTGGTTAGTGACAACGTTGCTGTCCCTAGCACATCCAATCATGTTATTTTTAAACAAGTCTTTCTCAACCCTATTTTGAATTAAATGTGGTTAATCAAAAATATTATCACAGAAAATTGAAAGATCGTCCTTGGAAATAGTGAACTTTCAAAGGTTTTAGGTGTGAAACCTGTGTTCACTTTCAAAAAGCCTTGTAATTTGAGACTTATGCTAGAACATCACAATTCCAAAGTGTCTAGCTCCACAAAGCACATTAGACCAGGCACTTTCTGTTGTAGTCGGTACAAACAATGTAGATCCATGAACAACTCGTCTTCAGTTCAGTTTACACACTGCAATGTTATTCTTTAGGTCAAGGAAAGATTTGATTGTGAATCAAAAATGCTGTTTCTGCTCCCTGTTGTGATTCTTGCAGTTCATTTTATATAAGAAAGACTATTAGATGCATGAATAACAGAGTGTACCAGCATTTGTTAGCCATTAAAAAGAAAGATGTTAATAATGTTTAGCTAAGCATGCAACTCACTGTGATTATTTAAAAAAAAATTATTTCTCTGTAATCAATTCTGGTAAAGAAGAGAGTTTTAATGGTGATTTTAAAACACTCCTGGATTGCCGGGAATCAACCTGGCAGATAAAGCTAAGGGAAGATAAGGCTCCAGGATTAAACAAGGCTATTAATATCAAATGCTTTTTACAGGCAAAAAGGCTTTAAATAAGTTTCATACATTAATTTATATTTATGCTTTATACAATATTTATGATCTTGTTTTTTACTTTGAGGGATTTCATTACAGATATTCATTTGTTATTTATTTTTTATGCATGTAGTGATAATGCCCACCAGTTTTGTTATTGGTCAATTTTTGACATTTGATCTAATTGGTATGATTTTTGAATTGTTTAGTAAAGTCTTTAGAATATTGTCTGAAGAAGTTCTTGTATTGTAATTAAAGAAAGAAAGTGCTAACAGTATTTGCCATGTCTGGGTTCTTGCCTTGGCTGGTTGGTTTTAGAGTTTTGAGTTTTACTACTTTGGACTTTTCAGAATTCAGTGAAAAAGAATTGATGCCATGCAATAGGGAATAATGGTATATTCTGGAGTGTTAACAAAGCATATTGCTAACAATAGTCAATAATTCAGAATATATTGCTGGTAAATAATTTTTGATAATTATGCTGAATGTAGGCTCAGTAAAGAAGAGGTGAAGGAGCAAATACGATATGAAAATGTTTGTAGGACAATTCGAATAGTGGTATCAAAAGATATGTAAGGAAAGAAGGCATTGACAGTAAATAAATGAGGAAGTGGTTAATACAGATGAGAATGAGATGGCTTTAGTAACTAGTAACTATAATGTACCAAGAGTGGAAAAGGGACACAATGGAAGTTGAAATAATTATTAAAATTCCTTGTAGATACAGTCTTGAAGAAACAAAAAGTTAGAGATCTAATGTTGGTTGAGAGAGAGATAGAATGACAGTGCAAATACATATGTGGTAAAGTAAAAAATTTGCAGCATGGAAATGCAATATTATGAAATTTAATGATATTGTGGTATGCATAGTGGATTGAAAAGAGAGATCTAGATAACTGACTGATCAATAACAGAGAATGTTTGAATATTTTTATCCTATAAGAAAGTAGGAATTAAAACAAATATGAATGAAAGGGATTTCAATTTCTGTCTTTATCTATTTGTTTATGTATGTATGTGTGGGTCTACTTCATAACGCTGCAATTTCATAAAGCTGAATTTCATAACACTGAGACCAAATCATCTAAATCCCAAAACAGTGAAAACCCAAAACATTGAAACCTCAGAACATTGATAGTGTGCTTCATAACATTGAAAACTACAATGCATATGTAAATAACATCCCTCTCCGCCTATAACAACACCTAACTAACAAAAGCACTTTCTACTACACCCCCACACCCCCTGTAAATTAAATATATTAACTCTAAGATCATACTACAGTGGAAAAAAGTAATTTCCTAACCTTACTGTATCACAATCACCATATACTGAGGTTAAGTAATTAAATGTTTCCTCTGTAGTGCAATCGAGGAGTTGGTATATTAATTTATGTGGGGTGTGGGGGGTGAGACCCCCCCCCACATGTGGGGTGCAGGAGGGCTTGCCCCCTGCATAAATGCAGTATAAAGTGCATTTGTTAGTTAGGTGTTGTTGTAGGTGGAGGGGATCTTATTTACTTGTGCAATGTAGTTTTGAATGTTATGAAGCACACTTTCAATGTTCTGAGTTTTCAATGTTTTGGGTTTTCAGTCTTTTGAATTTTCGATTTTATGGTTTCAGTGTTATGAAATTCAACATTATGACATTTCAGTGTTATGAAGTACACCCGTATGTGTGTATTGGTCTATTTAATTTGCATATGTGTGTATGTATGTATGCATGCATATCTGTATGTATTTCTATTTATTAACCGGGTAAGAGAATGGTGAGAGGTGAGCTAATCTTTTTTCTGTCATAACCCAAGCTCATATTCCCATTACATGTGTTTACAGAAATTTACAAAAATTAAACATGCAGTTTTACAGGCCGGAAAATGAACATGAATGAAAAATGTGTTATTACATAACTGGACAAATAAAGATATATATTGCAATGAATGAATAACAACACAAGCTGAATGTGACAAAATAGTTATATAGAGTATATACACTACATACAAAATTGCATTTGAGCTTTAAATCCATGGAGAATGTTTATCATGTAAACAAGTACACTTGTTTATACTTACAAATATAAAAGAGAATCCAGTAAGAGTCACTCCCCACAAGGTAAACGCTCCCTGTGCCAAACACAATCCAAGTATAATAAGCAGCATACATGGCACAGTAGCAATGCAAGGCAGGAATATAAAAGGCAAACAATCACACAGAAATAATTTCCACTGAATAAATGTTAAAAACACTGTTAAACCAGTGTTTTTAACATTTATTCAGTGGAAATCCTTTCTGTGCGATTGTTTGCCTTTTATATTCCTGCCTTGCATCTCTACTGTGGCATGTATGATGCTTATTATACTTACAAATATGTTTTAACTGAAGTTTTAAAAGCAACAAGTCCTTGATGATTGCAGATTTTGTTGGCAGGTGCTTCCAAGTTACAGGTCCTAATCTTGAAAAAGGCTTTTCTCCAATAGCTGATTTGAATTGTGGTCTAACTAAAATTAGGTTACTTTCTTGACTTTCTTAGAAAGTTTGTTTTCTTCCCAAATGTGAAGCTTGTGCCTTAGTGGTGGGAGTAGCCATGTTTTAATATTTTGAAAAGTGAAGTACTTAGTAAAACCAAGGCTTTAAATGGTACTGGAAGCAAACTGATTCCTTTTAGAAAATTGTAATGATGTTGTTTAAAGATCTGATAGAAAGGCCAATCCACCTATTTTGCTTTCTGCTGTTTGCAGTTGTTGAGTGTTATGCACTGAGTGGAGACACAGAAGGGATAGTCCATACTCTAGCTTGGACAGCAGAAGTTTTCTGGTCATAGAACTTTTAATAGGTGGGATATGAGGTTGGATATTTACTAGCATAATTTTAGCTGAGATGCAATCTTAGAAGAGATCTTGCAGTATTAACCAAAAAGCTTAGGGAAAGATCAAGCATCAGAACTAAATACTTCTGTTCCATGATATTGGGACTAGAGGTACAATCATTGTCTTTGAGTATTATAGGCTGCAGTGGGGCTAGTTTGTGTAGTAGGGAGAATACAATAATGCTGGATCACTTTTTATTTATTAATGCTGTGTTTGTAGCTGCTCATTTGTATAGGTCTCTATGTGATATAATTGTATATATATATATATATATATATATATATATATATATATATATATATATATGGTTCATAACTGAATTTGTGAAGTATCTGTACATGAACAGCATGTGTTTAAAAGTCACTTTTCCAACGGGCAGAATGCCGAACCAGAAAACATTGACTACACTACAGCGAATGGGTAGTGTATTTCAATTATCTGATTTTGTTATTGTGAGTGGAGATCACGGTTCAGTGAGAAACAGAGAAATAACCCATTTCCTCACTGTAGTGCAATCTTGGAGTTTGTATATATAATTTGCAGGGGGGTGGGGGGTGCAGCCCCTTCACATGGTGGGTACAGGGAGGCTTACCCCCTGCAAAACAGTAAAATACACGTGCTGTTGTCTGTGGAATGCCATGTTACATTAAGCTGCATAGCATGGTTGACTGACATCACCTCCTGCTATGTCGAATACATAGAACTACGGGTGTCATTGTATTCAGTTTCAACTTGGCTGCTTTTTTGATGTTCTGAATTCCACATTTCGGGTTGACCAGACGACCGGTCGATGAATGAAGTTTCAGGATATCAATAGTAAACCTAAATGTACATATGCATATATTTACTATCACAGTCTTTAAGCACACAATTTTGAAACCCATAATCCCAAGACCATAATATTGAAAGAACAGTATGCTGAAGACCATAGTGTTTAAAAATCTTTAATACCAAACCACCCTACCAGAGTAAACCCAGGAAAAAGAGCTAACATGGGTCCTGCAAGGAGCAAGTCCAGGAGTTTGATAATGTGGTCTTCAGCATTTTGTTACATTGATATTATAGTTACAGGATTATTGGATTCAAGACTGTGATAGTAGACATATTAATATAACTACATATATATGTATATATATATATATATATATATATATATATATATATATATAGATATATATATATATATATATACATACCAATTCAGAAGACACCTGGACACACACACACATATGCATTACCAAACAAAACAATACAAATGTTATCCACTAATCAATGCCTTACTCTAAAGGTAAGTCAAAAACTGTCATGTATGTACACACACACACACACACACACACACACACACACACACACACACACACACACACACATGCGCACACACACACATGCACACACATGCACACACACACACACACACACACACACACACACACACACACACACACACACACACACACACACTAAAACACATTTAGTATCACACTGTCAAACAAATTGACAAAGTCAATTACAGACTAAAAACGTTTATGCTTACACAAACACACACACACACACACACACACACACACACACACACACACGAAAATCTACTACTTTACCTAAAGCTTATGCCAGACACACTCATGCACACATACACAAAACACACATGCAATACAAAGTCTATCCCTGTCTTAGCCCTTACCATCAAACAGTTGTACACAGACACAACATAATCTATCCCCTTACCAAGCACTTTACCTATCTGTAAACCACAAGCACTCATATATATCCAAATCTAAGCCCGCATACCACACTATTAAATACTCCTTTCAAACAAAATACTCAACATTCACACAATTTGCAATACTTATTCACCTAAATATAAATTTGAAAAAAATTGACATTCAGTATATGCTTATATACCTACATATTTATATATCTATATGTATATACAGAAAGAGAAAAAGAAATATAGATATATATCTGATTATATCATCATGGGTCAACAACACAAATGAACAACATGCCACCTAACTCATGCACTAATTAAAACCCTGCCCCTGTCAATAATCCTGACCCTACACATTACATTGCTAAAATTCTTTTCCATAACAGTACCACTAAAGATAAAAGGACACAGAGTACACATGACAGCAGTCAGGCACAATACTAAATGCATCCTCTTACTAACCTTAACTTTGAGCTTAACTCTCAAACACTCAGAAATACACACTGTCCGCTATAAAGCAGTCTTGCACATTTTCACAACTGCTTCCTTTTAAGTCAAACATTCTTTTTCCTGCACTCTCCTACATACCTACATTATATACATATTAAATTCAAGCAAATGCGATCCACACAAATATGGTCACAAATCTGTGCTGTTGCTTGTTTTTACAACCAGGAAAAACTTGAAAATCAAATGAGTTCTCAATCAAAAAAATGTCAACCATATATGTAGATAGACAGATAATCAAATAATGCAGCAGAAATAACAGGTTCATTTAGCCAATAAAATAGTGTGGTTTTATTAATGAGAAAAAATACTGCTGCAGACTCTTCTTTTAGCAAATTTAAAAAAAGCATGAAAACTCTATAGTCTCTCATACCAGTTTCAGAGAGCTTCCTTGACTTTAGTAGACGTTTTCCAGTTTATTTCAGGTTCTTCCTCAAAAACATTCTAGGCAAACACTCCTTCTACACTAACAGGTCATCTCTGCTTTCCTAGGCCACAGCCCTCTTTTTTATACATCATGCACTAGGATGATTGCATGTTATGATACTGTCTCTGGGATCTATTGTAATACAAATAAGTATACCTTTCTGGCTTAAATAAAACATAGCATTTACAAAACACTCAATGAACAACATTATTTGCAACCACATTATTTGCAATATGTTCACTATTTACAGCACTACTTACATTTTGATATATCATTGTGAGAGAAGTGCCACAACTTTACAAACACATACACACACACACACATACACACGTGTGTGTGTGTATGTGTGTGTGTGTGTGTGTGTGTGTGTGTGTGTGTGTGTGTGTGTGTGTGTGTATATATATATATATATATATATTTGTGTATATATATTTGTGTGTATATATATTTGTGTGTGTGTGTGTATATATATATATATATATATATATATATATATATATATATATGTGTGTGTGAGTGTGTTTGCATATGTGTATATGTAAAATATGCATATCTAGACCACTTAGTCTATAACAGTATTACAGCACTGCAACAAATTTGTAAATTAAATCTGGTGTTCCTATAATGTAAGGAAATATTCACTTGCATTCTCTTATGTTCTAGCTGCTAGCATGGCAGTGTGAGGCATATGTCACATATATCCCCTTGTACTGTATTCAGATACACTGTGATTAATTATATGCTATAATAACAAAAGATTAATTGCAAGTAAAAAGGCTAAATCCTTAATATATCATACACCAAAATTATGCCACTCCAAATGTTGTCCCACTCGACTAAACAATTCACTTTTGGTAGGAAGTAAGCACCCCTGCAACTCTTCTATAAGCTGTCACAAACCCTGACCTGTATATACACCAGGTCTGAGGTTACAAAAAGTCATAG